>NW_027280743.1:342500-352500 GCF_046629955.1 Centroberyx affinis
CCTACAACAAATAATATCTTATAGGCTAGTCTTTAGTAACTACTCCACTTCTCCCCAGATGTAACAACTATAAGCGGGTCTGGAGGTTTTGGTGGCAAATGATATCAGACTTTAGCTTAACCACAGCTCAGGGTTTAGTGAACTGATGACCCTGAAAGACAAAAAACAGAGAGATGGAGGGAGAGAGAGAAAGAGAGTAAGCTGGAGAGAGAGCAGGACGACTGTAAAGAGGGTAGAAGAAGAAAGTCTGACCTGCCGCTGAACCTTGGAGGAATAACGACCCTGGAGAGTGTGTGTGTGTGTGTGTTTTAGATCTTATCCCGGTGTGAAGGGTTCATGTATTTTGGAGTTAATAGTTTTTTATCTGCCACGTTTTGGCCCGAGCTAGCAAAACATGCTAGCTGCTTCACTGTGAGGATATTTTTAGTTTTAAGGGGATTTGAAGGGAGTTTGGGGGTTTCCCTTAACCCCTTGTACCCTGACTTTAGCTGACTTTACCCTTAAATTTCCCCTTAAGCAGCTTCAAAGTTAGAATTTCTTTTTTCCTAACTGTACAACATGACATCCATATTCTGTATCTGCTGTTCCAACTCTTTCTTGAGGTTCTATTGAATGAAATATTCAAATACAAGACACCATGTTTTTATGGCTGCACCATTACATCAAATCTATATGTTTGTGTATCATTTTATACACATTTTCCTGTAAGTCAGCATGGCATATTTGGTGTCTTTGGAAAACTTGTTATCTTGACTAGAATTTAAAATAAAGTTCTGTGAGATTGAACAAAGCTTGGCCGTGCAACCTGCGATTGTATTTCAACACAGTTTCCAAGGCTGTTTTAATATGAATTTGTTCATATTAATCATCGGTTATTTCTATCCAGTTTCTCACTCTTATGAACTGGTCTATATGGGTCATAATGCCATAACCTGAGGCAGTGGTTGTCAACATGGGGTCCAGGGACCACCAGGGGTCCTTGAGGGGGTTCCAGGGGGTCTCCAGCAAATTGATGAAACTTCACCGTTATTTCATTTACAAGAATGTAGAAGAATGACTGTTTTGATCATAGTTTCTCTGTTATCTCTCTACAGATAGTTATGGAATTCTGGTCAAAACTCTAAATCTAACAACAAAAATATTCTGAGATTTGGGTCTGAGAGACAAAATCTCATCAGATGGGGGTCCGTGGCTTGAATGTGGACTAAATTAGGGGTCCTTGAAATGAAAAAGGTTGAGAATCACTGACCTGAGGGAGAGAAACATGACTCAACTGTTCTGAGCTAATATAAAATACTACTACTTGAAACTACTATTATATTTTCATCACAAATCATTATTATAAATAACTGAGTATTATTCTTTATACCACAATTAGTATATACCTGTTTAAACAGGTAGCACACACAAACATGCCAACATTTCGGTCTAGTGGCCTTCATCAGATTTATAATTTCTCTGTATTCTTTTTATATGATCTTTATTTTGTTGTTAATGTTTTCCATTCATGTTAATTGTTGCTGGTCATGCCACTGAAGTTTCTTAGAATTTAATTGAATTACAGAGAGTAAGAGAGAGAGAAACCAAAACAGAGAGAGAGAGAGAGAGGTTCAGTCATAAATCCTGCTGTGTGACAGCAGACACACGGCAGGGTCACTGAGAAACACACACACACACACACACACACACACACACACACTCCTGTCCTCCCTACTTCTCAACAAAGCAGCACCCAGGGGCTACAGACCACCGGAGTGTGTGTGTGTGTGTGTGTGTGTGTGTGCATTTGTGTGTGTGTCTGTTTGTGTGTCCACTACAGTCACATATTAGGGACACACATCGCTCAGCTTGTTAACCTTGTCGTCCACAGTCACTGACACTGAGACAGTCCTCCTTATGGGGACACACCAGAGGTAGTGATGTCATGAGGTCGATTTATGTATCAATCGTTAATTTTTATCTACAAAGCCATCATAGGGCAACTCCCTGGCTATTTAAATCGCCTTTTCAATCGTATCACAAGTTCTTACAACTTGCGCTCTAAGAATTTACAACTTTTCACTGTCCCTCGCCCTTCCACGGGATTTGGGAAGATGGCTTTTAGTTATTATGCTCCATGTTCCTGGAATCAGCTCCAGAAAGATGCAAACCTGGATCACTTCATCCCTCTGGGTGGTTTTAAAAGTCTGAGGTTTGTAGCTGTTTTACTTGAGATTGTATACTGTGTAATTTGTATATTTGTATGTATTCCTTGTAATTTTATATTGTGGTTTTGTGTTGTATTTTTGTAACATCTGTTTGCTGCTCTCTTGGCCAGGGCTCCCTTGCGAAAAAGATGAACATCTCAATGGGACTCACCTGGTTAAATAAAGGAGAAATTAATCAAATCAGTTCACCAACAAAACTGAATTGATCTAACGCCCTTGTAAACCCAAAGTGAGCGTTCAGGACAAAACCAGTTTTCTGCCTTGGCGATGACTTCAGATCTGGCAGACTGCTGTCTAAAGATAATCAACAGTCTCTGCTGTCTCAGCAAACTCACAAATTCTCAAACTCCCTTGTTCATTCATGCTTTGCCATCATAACATGACACACAGCCCAGGCACTGTTGGCTAAGGATAAGGATAAGGATGTTTTTATTGTCATTCCAGAACATGTTGTACCTGAAAGGGAACGAAATGAGGCACTCAGGTCCCGGTTCAGGTAATAGCAGTAATAAAATCAAGAAGAAAGCACACAATAAAAACACCATTATAAAAATAAGTAAATAAATATATAAATCTGGGTTTCAGTTAACTGTAATTACCGTTTTTTTAAAGAGAAAATCTGTTGAAGTCTGACATATTTAAATCTCTCCGGTCATAATGTCCGGTGAAAATAATTCCCTCTAAGCACAATTATTGGAACAATATGCTCCTTGTTTAACGGAAACCCTGATATAAATATAAGTATAAATATAAAGTGAGCAAAGTGTGAGGATAGGAATGAGACTGTAAAAATATGAAAAATAAACAAGGTGCCAAGTGGGCCCAAATTGCAACATGCCCTGATATGAAACAATAGTAATAATAGCAGCAAATTGTTCAGTGTGATTTGCAGGATTTTCGGTCTTAAAGTGCAGAATTTCTCAGTCTCAAATTGCAGCAATGCCCTGATATGGAGTAATAGTAATAATAGCAGCAATTATTCAAACTACAAAGGTGAATCAGATGAACCGGCTCTGGATTGATTCACTCCCGGTGGATGGGACCCAAAACAACCGAGTTCCTTTGAAGAATCGGTTCTCCCACCGCCAGTACAGAACATACTGACACACAACCTGCACTGACATTCAAAACCTGTTAATAAAGTGTAGAAATCTTTCTGACATCAGTTCAATACATACACACACACATACACACACACACACACAAACACTCCACACTGCACACCCACAGACATTTACATGCACAGGACTTTTACACAGACATTTCGTCACTTAATATTACTCTGTATATTGTACATAGTGTTCTTTGGATATTTATTATTATTATTATTATATATTACTACCTTATCTCTACTTTTTTGTATACGTTTGTATACGTTGTACGGGGGAAACTTGTTTTTAACTGTGCATAATGACAATAAACGCTTTGACTTTGACTTTGAATTCTTATTTAAACAGTTTCCAAAGCTGTTTTAATATCAGTTTTTTGTGTTTTGTGTTTGTTTGGGTTGACGTTTGAACTTCCTGTACATCGCTGTCCATCAAATACTGGAATGGTACCAAGAAAACAGGACCTGACATACAGTGTAAAGAGACAGAGAGAGATATACCATCGATCCTAAACTGTACATGTCGCTCTACAGATACAGTATATGGCAGGGCCACAGTACACACACACACACACACACACAGGCAGGAGACACACTCTTGTACCCTGTGTGACCTGATGTTATCAAGTCATTTTCTCACTGCTGCTGCCACTGCTGGTTGTAATTACCCTGTGTGTGTGTGTGTGTGTGTGTGTGTGTCCTGTCCCATGAGAGAGTTGGGACAAGAGGGGTACAGTGGGAGGAGAACACTGAAACTCTTGATATGAATAGTTATATCATTGACTGTCGCAGGGATTGAACCTGTGACCTTCCAGTTACAGGCCGATCTCTCTAACCTGTAGATCATCATTATCTCACCTGCTGGATCTGCTTCAGTCATGGAGGGGAAATGTAGATGAAGAGGAAGAGACAGGTGGAAGAAGGATTTTGAAGCCATAAAACTCTCACTAACTCAATCTTACTCGCTCTCTCTCTCTCTCTTTCTTCTTCCTTCTCTTCTGCTCTACCTGTCTCCTTTTGCTCTTCTTCTCTCTAGCTTTCTCCCCCACCCCCCACCCTTTCCTCTCTCTGAACGCTGTACATCAGAGTGGAGGGAGGCAGCGTCTTCTGACAGATGGAGATGGAAGAGACAACCGAGCGATCGCAGTCAGGTCGTCAGCTGTCACACAGGAGGGGAAAGTTTCAAAACAAAGCTTCAAAATCTCTAAAGGCAAATGAGAAATTTTGCATAATTTTAACCTAAAAAGTGGATGGAAAATTGATTTGAATTTTTGTTTCCTTGTAGTTCTCTGTTTTGAAAATGAATCAACAAAGAGACATATTGAAAACAAAAAAACAAAAAAAAAAACGGTTTGGGTAGGAGTGCTTCCTGGACTCAAAATTAAGTTTGTTTGAGGTGCTCTTTCGATAGGGATGCATGTTGACACAAAAATACAAAAAAAAAACTCCAAGGCACTCTCTTTAAACCAATTAAAATGCCTTTATTGTCATGGCATGGTCATATTAGACTTTAAAAACACACTTTGACACGTTTCGGCATCAAGTTTAAGTCAGGAAGAGAAAAGAGACATTTCGCACATGACACCTGAGTGACCTTTGACCTGAAAGAGAAAATGA
The DNA here is from genome assembly GCF_046629955.1 of Centroberyx affinis. Taxonomy (NCBI): domain Eukaryota; kingdom Metazoa; phylum Chordata; class Actinopteri; order Beryciformes; family Berycidae; genus Centroberyx; species Centroberyx affinis. Next base: position 347,433 of record NW_027280743.1, read on the forward strand.
AAAGAGAGAGAGACAGAAGACGGCAAAAGTTACGGGACGTTTTTGGAAATGTACATTTTGTTCACTGCTTTTGGCAATATTGTTTCTGATAAGCAGCTATAAAGTAATGGAATATAAAAAAAAAAAAAAAAAAGTAGAGAGATTTGTGTTGATAATGTGGTTTGTGTTTGTCAGAGACGGATCACTGCAGCGCCATGGTGGAAAAATTGGAGCTAAAAAGTGAAGTGAGATGAGGAATGTGTGTGTTAGGATCCCTAAGCACCTCACACACACACACACACACACACTTGAGGAAATACATGCACACACACACCAGTAAAGACACGTACACACACACACACACTTCCCCCTCTTTACCCGTTCTTCAAAAGGCCTAATGGAGCTCATCACTGTTTGAACCTGACCTGAATCAGAGAGAGAGAAGAGAGAGAAGAGAGAGAGTCTGACAGAGAGAGACAGAGAATGAGTGATAGAAAGGGAGAGAGAGAGGAAAGATAGACAGACAGGGCGATCAAGGAGGCAGAGTTTGAGTTTCATGACTCTTCGGCTCTTAATCTGCTAAAACCTCACACTAGGAATTCAAAAAATACCTCACTGTCTCTGAGAAAAAGAGTGTTTTTTTACTTGGTATGTTTTGGTTCAAACTGCCCCATTACAAGCCAACCGGGGCTTGTAAACAAAAGTCACGTGACTCACAAGTAGCTCGTTTATTGGACAGAGTTTTAAGCTGTCATCCTGTAACTTTATCTGACATGATGGACTTGTCTGTCTCTTCTTCTGTGGTGTTCATACTAGATAAGAACACATGAATCAGGCGTTGTTATCGGTGTCATTCCTATGTTCCCAGGGTCCTATGTACCCCAGTTCTACATATGTGCTCTCCCAAGGTCCTATGTTCCCAGGGTCCTATGTTCCCAAGGTCCTATGTTCCCAGGGTCCTATGTTCCCCAGTTCTACATATGTGCTCTCCCAGGGTCCTATGTTCCCAAGGTCCTATGTTCCCAGGGTCCTATGTTCCCCAGCTCTATATAGCACATAATGGGAACCTGAAAAAGACGTTCCCCAACTCTGTATTCACTTAATATGGTTGGTTAGGGTTAGGGTTTAAGGATAAACATAGGACCCTGGGAACATAGGACCCTTTGTCATGTTCACATTATGTGCCATATACATCTGGGGAACATAGGACCCTGGGAACATAGATACGCTCCCGTTGTTATCAACTGTGGAAGCTCAGGGAAGCCGTGGGCCTTGATCGACAGGCATTTACACATCGTTCTAAACCATAAATTTGAATTAATTGATAAAATCGATTTGTCGCCCAGCTCTACTGATAAGACAGGTGTATTTTTTTTTTTTACCTAAAAATCCTGCCTAGTGCAGCTTTAAACATGTACTGTTTGTAAATGGGAGGACAGCATCGATAGCTTGTCCAAACTCCAAACTTTTTGTGCAACATAAAGAGAAATGGAGCGCAAGGGAGAGAGAAAAGTGAGGGAAGAGAGAGACAGACAGAGCACGAGTGATAGAGAGAGAGAGAGAGAGAGAGAGAGAGAGAGAGAGAGAGAGAGAGAGAGAGAGAGAGAATGGGAAGCTGTCCCAGTGAAGTGGCAGACCGGAGTCTGAGCAGAGAGAGAGCTTTTAGTTTAGACAGAATTCGACTGTCTGACCCAGCAGCAGCAGGAAGACAAGGAAACCACAGTCATAAATATTTACAGTAAGAACAGCCAGGAGCCATTTTGGATCTATGATTGTGTTATTGTCATACGGATTAAAAAGAGAAAGAGTAGAGGGTCAAAGAGAGTGTGACAGTGCGATTCTGAGTGTGTGTGTGTGTGTGTGTGTGTGTGTGTGTAGCTCCCTCTTCCCTCAACAGCTCCCACTTGAACGGAGGAACGCCGGCGGGGGAAAAGTTCACCCATCAGACAGTCTGTGTTTTCCTCTGTTGTTTCCGCCTGTATGTGTCTCTAGGATGGCAGGGTGGTCCGGCGGTTAGGAAAACGTGCGTGTAAACAAAAGGTCACAAGTCTGATCCCCACAGCGGCCAACAGACACACAAACCTGTCAAAGACTGATGATGTCACAAAAGAAATGAACTCAACTTGTTAACACAGAGTTATGTGTTGGTGGCACATAAAGTGGTAAAAGTCAGTTTTCCCTATGGAAGCGTATCGCATGCATAATTCAAATGGAAATGTAATATGTAAAATGATAATCCTGTAAATGCATTTGCAATTACATTTTGCCAGGGAATCAGCACAGTGGTGAGTGTATTAAATGGCAAAGACAGGAGGCACTGTTTGGCTTTTTACATTTGGATAAGCATTTACATTTTGCCACCTTTACAGCATAATATTGTCTTTGATAATGAAATGTAAAACGCCCTATTAGAGAGTGCAAAACCATATAAGATAAATGACATATCAATTGTAATTGTAAAAAAACATGAAACATATCTATGCAGTTCGGGAAATACATTTTAATTTTCCAATTTGCATCATCATTTGAATAAAGCTAAAAATAAAGCGTGCAAATCTCTGTTTAAATGAAATGTCAATACTAGTATAGGAATTGTCAAATGCAAATGACAGTATTGAATTTGAATTTTCATTTTGAGCCAAAAACTGCAGATACAAGTGGCAAATTTAAATTCAAATGTAGGATTACATGGCCATTTTACATATTACATTTCCATTTGAATTATGCATGCGATACGCTTCCATATTTCCCAGCATGAAACGGCTCCATGAAGGAGACACGACTGTAAACAGGCAGTAGAGTCACAGTGAAGCAGCTCAGTGGACAGTCAGGGTGTTGTGGTCGATTCAGAGTTCAATTCCCAGCTTGAATGAAGAAAATTTATACTGTGAGTCACATTTAAATTTTTAGCAAAAGTCTTTCTTATTTAAAACTAAACTAAGCGATTTTTCTGACCACTAGAGGGCGACAGAAACCGCAACACATTTGTAAACACACACAGCAAACCCCTTAGGACAATCCGTGCATAAAGGCTAATGGCTAAAATAAACAAACCTACGGAGAAATATCACCGGTTACCAGTCTCGCTTTCCAGATTTTTCTCCCACTGAAGGTCACATGTCCCACAATGACAAGTGAAGAGGCAGGTGGCAAGTTTAATAGTTTAAAGAATAACTAAACCCCACCCAAATCTATGATGAAGCCTTACACCTAATGATGAAATGTAGGGTACTGAACTGGTCTGCTACTATTGGCTGGTCTTTGAGCCAGGTGATGTCACCTTCTATAGAGTACAACAGGTGGTGACATCACCTGGCACAAAGACCAGCCAATGGCAGAAGGGCAGTTCAGTACCCTACTTTTCACCATTAGGTGTCAGACTTCACCACAAATTTGTGTGGGGTTTAGTTATTCTTTAATAAGTTTACTAGTTGAAAACGTTTACTAGCTCGCTTCATCGATTCCGTAATTACCAGAATTTTTTTCAGGGAGGTTGAGGTGGAGAGCGCTGCTTTCAAACAGCGAGGGAGGAGACGAGCTAGTTTAAAAAAAAAAAGAAAAAGCGACGACTCGGGCTGAACGTGACAACAAGCTTTAGGAAAGAGGTGAAAACAACAACACAGCTGCTGTGTGGCTTTGTTTACATCATCACATCTCACGGAAATCTCCACGTAGCACACGTTAGCTTCAAGATTGGGTCTGAAATTGCTTATTGCAGGTTCAACCCACCAAAGCCTTTCCCAAACTTAACCAAGTTGTTTTAGGTGCCTAAACTTAACCGTTAGCCAACCTTTAGCTGAAAATGCCATATCTAATTTGTTTTTGTCACAGAATCCAATTCTGCAGCAGATATTTCTCGCTTTTCGTAAGTTTGGTTGATTGTATTAGCGTGAACATAACGAGTCATTTTGGACTGTGTTGACACGCTTCCGCAATTCATGACACCAGTTGGAGAAACTGGAGCCTGCATGCTTCACTGAATGGTTTTTATCAAATTAGCAGTTCGTATTTACAGTTAATCTGATACGACATGAACAGAGTACTTGAACATTCTAGTTGCTAACTAGCTCATGCTAGCTACAATAACATCAAATACTGCAAAAAATACTCAGGTTTCAGGCTATGGATAAAGAGAAAATCAGATGTAGTCTGGTCTCACTGCAGTGTGAGTGTTGGATAAGCTTCAGGTGTTTTTAGGTTTGACTGTCTGAGTTTCTCTTTGCTCAGTGGGATTGTATCAGAGAGCAGCGCTCCCTGCACACCAGAGGAGAAATTTTGATCAGGATCAATCCGCATGATGACAAAAACTAGGAAAACAAGACCCAGGTTGAAAATACGTTGTCATTAATTTAATCAATTCAAAATGTTCCAGTTCTATACAATGTTTATTTGGAAGACGACAGGAATAAACGTCTCAGAAGAGATACTTGGAGAACAGTTGCATCCATTGTTGGGATCGACGTTAAACTCTGGAGTCATGTTATTGAGTTTTTGTGTTTATTTTTGATCAATACTACCTAACTAGAAGGGCACTCGGAGAGCGCAGACCTCCGCCAAGGTTTGTGCTATTATTGCTTGTTTGTGAGTTGGATCTGCTCCAAAATGTAATGGGTTCTTCCTTGGCCCATGCTACACCCTTCCACCAAGTTTCATGAAAATCGGGCCAGTAATTTTTCCGTAATCCTGCTAACAAACAGACAAACGGTACCGAAAACATCCTTGGCGGAGCGCTTTCCAGCTGGCTATGTTAACTCATTAAAACGGGAGCGTGTCTATGTTCCCTCAGATCAGTACCTCCACCAATGAGGTAATGTTTTCGCCCCTTTCGCCCCCTAACCTTAACCCTAACCCTCTGATGCTGAGGGAACATGGGGCTGAGGGAACATAGGAATGACTCCCATTAAAACAACGAATAAATACTCCCATTAAATACACGATTTGCCCTTTCAAAACTTTGTACCTGCAATCGAAGCCTCTCCTACCGCCCACAGTGGGTCAGAACAGAGCGTCCCATCAGCCCAGTGTGAACGGCCTGTAAGGGTTAAACAGACTGTGATTTGAGAAATTCGTCCCTCCTGTTCCCTCTGTT
>NW_027280743.1:357500-382879 GCF_046629955.1 Centroberyx affinis
TGAAATGAAACATTCTATGGCCATGGTCAAAGGCAAACTCTATAGAAAGACAGGGCTGGAGGCAGACAGCACGGTGTGTGAGCCGCAGCAGTTCAGTGTTAGTCAGTTAATCGGTCAGTCAGTAAGCCAATTAACTAGCCAGTCAGTCAGTGAGCCAGGCAAACAATCAGCTAGTAAGTTTGTAAGTCAACAAAACAGCCAGTCAGTCAACCAGTCAGTCAGTTAGCTAGGAAGTTAGTAAGGTAGTAACAGTCAGACAGACAGCCACAGTCAACCAGGCAGGCAGATATCCAGTCAGTCAGATATCCAGTCAGTCAGCCAGTTAATCAGCCATGAAATAAGATTAACAGGATGTCAGCTAGCCAGTCAGCCAACTAATTAGCCAGTCAGCCAGTCAGCATTGAAATTAGTCAGCCAGTGAACCAGGCAGTCAGCCTGCAAACTGGTCAGTCAGGCAGTGTGTTATGTAACTGGTCAGGCAGGCAACCAGTAATTCAGTCAGTGAGCCAGTCAACCAGACAGTTATTCAGCCAGTCAGTCAGTCAGTCAGTTATCTAACAGTCCGGCAGACAGCCAGTCAGCCTGGCAATCAGTCAGCCAGTTATTCTTCCAGTCAGTCGGTCAGTTCCTCTCTCTCTCTCTCTCTCTCTCTCTCTGTCTCTCTCTCTCTCTCTCTCTCTCTCTCTCTGTGTCTCTCTCTCTCTGGTCAAACGAGGTTCATGGTTTCATTCCGCCTCTCGTTCGGCCGCCGTAACAAAAACAGTTCAGTCTCCGCTCCTTGATTTAGCCTCTGAACTCTGACTGACCTCGCACACACACACACACACACACACACACACACACACACACACACACACTCACTCACACACATTAAAAAGGCATATACACAGAAACATAAATGCACACACTAAAGTCTAAATACTTTCTCTCTCTCTCTCTCTCTCTCTCACACACACACACACACACACACACACACACACTCACTCACACACATTAAAAAGGCATATACACAGAAACATAAATGCACACACTAAAGTCTAAATACTTTCTCTCTCTCTCTCTCTCACACACACACACACTCACTCACACACATTAAAAAGGCATATACACAGAAACATAAATGCACACACTAAAGTCTAAATACTTTCTCTCTCTCTCTCTCACACACACACACACACACGCAGGCATCACACACAACAGTGTGCACACATACAGTACATACACACACACAGAGGAGCGCACACACACACACACACACACACACACTCACAAAATTACACACACTCTCGTTCACTTTCTTTTTCTCTCTCTCTCTCTCACCCAGACATGTACGCACACACACACACACACACACACATATACAAAAACATGCGCAAACACACACCTGTACATGCACTCACCCTCATAACACACTTACACAGATGCTCACACACACACATGCATGCACACAGACACACACACACACACACATACATAGAGACCTGCATGTGCACACATTCCCCCTCTCTCTCTCTCTCTCTCTCTCTTTCTCTCTCTCTCTTTTTCTCTCTCTCACACACACACATACACACACACACACACACTTCCTGTGTCTCTGCTGCCACAGAACATGTTTTAACAGTTTTTTTGTTGATGAAGCTCTTTCTCTCTCTCTCTCTCTCTCTCTCTCTGTCTCTCTCTCTCTCTCTGTCTCTCTCTCTCTCTCTCTCTGTCTCTCTCTCTCTCTCTCTGTCTCTGTCTCTCTCTCTCTCTCTCTCTCTGTCTCTCTGTCTCTCTCTCTGTCTCTCTCTCTCTCTCTCTCTCTCTCAGAGCGTCTCATCTCCACCGAGACGCTGCAGATTCTCCCTGTTTGTCCAAATTAAATTCTGCTGTCAGTTTGCTCACAGAGGGGAAATCACAGGAAGAGACGAATCAAAACGTAACACCAAGGTAGCTATTCCCTCGTGTATTTCCCTATATAGTGCTGCTCTATTAGTGCACTCATTAGCAGTAAATCACACATGATTAATGAGTGAATTCAGACACTTATTTTTTTGGACTTCTCACTAGCTGTTATTAACAAAAAACATGTTACAATAAGCTCTGTACCGTATAACCTGCAGCTAGAGATAAATACCTTCCTGAACAACAGACCGCAATGTTAATGTTAGCGTTAACGAGCTCAGATTAGCATAACAAAACGTGCATTTATAATTAGATATGAATTGGCAGTTAAAAGAAAACATCTTTAGAATAGCTTGACATCTTTTTGGTACCAAAACAATTTTATTTACTTGCATAAACAAGGTTTGGTGAAGAAGAGGATGATGTCATCATTATAAAACCACAGAAGGGTTACAGCTTGGTTGCTTGGTGACGGCCAGGTGACAACAGACTCACAATGCATTTTGGTACTTTCACTGTTTTAGTGACCAGGCTTGTTCACTAGATATTACAGTACATTGTGGGAAATATGTAGTGCCCTCAAAATCATTCCATAATATCATTTTGCGATTTGGACACTAACAAAAAAAAGTCTGACGTACGTATTAGTGCCCTAAAACACAGACAGTGATCCATTCCAGCCACATCCCATGTCTCGGCCAATCAGTTACAAATATGCCCCCTTGTTCTGAGCTGTAACTGTAGCTGCTCTCAGGTCAGTCAGTGTCACTTTGAATGCCGGATGCAGCGGTGAGATGCATCATTTCCCCAAATTTTTGTCAAAATCAGATCAGTGTCATTTTTGAAAACGTGCGACCTCAGCGGTGAGACGCATGAGTCTTTTTGAAGTTTCTGCAAAAGTCAACAAGTAAACAAACTTTAGCGCCTCACAAGTGTTGTTCGCTGCAATTTTAAAAAGGCCAGAATGAGGCAATGTGATGCATCACTCCCTTATGTTTCGTCAAAATCTAATCAATGGCAAGTGAGATAATTTGCGTGATGTACAGACAATTAAAGCTCCCCCCTTAGGCCAGTCAGTGTCATTTTGAAAATATAGGAATGGAGCAAAGACACACATCATTCCCTGAAGTTTTGTCAAAATCTGATCAGTGGCGTCAGAGATATTGGGACGGACAGACGGACCGGGGCAGATCCACACTCCCTCCCCTGATTTCATCATGGGAGACAAATATCAATCCGTCAGACATTTTCTCTTTGATTGCTGAGATTCATTTTAAATCCCTTCAGATAACAGCGTCAGCTAAATGGCTGAAATGTAAACCTAAATGTGTCTCTGTGAGAGGAGAACAGCTCAGTTAACCATTTCTCTGATCGGTTTGGTGCTGCCCTGGTGGATTGGGGTTTCGGTCTCTTTCGGGGACACGGAGATTTCTTGGTGGTTCCGGACTCTTGAACGGCAGTGTAGCCTACTTGTACCTGTATCTCCATTTTATTGCTTTCTTGTGTTTTGGCACACACTTTTATTTAAAGTTCCATCTGTTTTTAATTGTATCTCTGTTTGTTTGTGTGTTTTTAGTTGTACCTGTTTATCTCTTGTATTACCTTTTATTACTATTTTTTATAATTTTTTTTCAGCACACACTTTTATGTTAAGTTTGATCGTATCTCTGTTTGTTTGTGTGTTTTTAGATGTACCTGTTTACCTCATATATTACCTTTTACTCCTATTTTCTATTATATATATTTTTATTTTTCTATCATTCATTGTAGTAGTTTCACATCACTGCTTTTGGGTTTTATTGAAGTAAAGCACTTTGTAAACATTGTTTTTAGAAAAGTGCTATACAAATAAAGTTATTATTATTATTATTATTATTATTATTGTTGTTGTTGTTAACCAGGCAGGCCAGCTGAGACATGGCCAAAAAAGCAGCGTCAAGACAATCATAAAAGTTCTCACACACCACATAACACTGTGCACAAGTAAAATAATAATGACAGTAATGTGATGTTTTATTGATCGCTGTAGGGAAAGTCTCTCTGCACCTGAGGCGGGTCAGAGGTCAGGGCCGATCCACTGTCTCGATCGAGGAAACTTCAGCGGGGGGCCGAGGCTTGAACCGGGATCCTCGGGGTCAAAGGTCGGTCTCTCTGCTCACTATATGACGCATAAAATATATAAAACACATGAAGATAAACACAAAGTCCAGACCTGCAGCAGGATTTTGTGGACCTGCGTCTGCTGCTGAACTCTGCAGGCGGTTTCAGCTGCTCCTCCTCCCAGGCTGACGGCTGGAATGCTGACATAACAGATGTTGTCTGACAAAGCCAATAATTATCTGCTGTACTGCTGTATCTGCCCCCCCCCCCCCCCCCCCCCTCCTCCTCCTCCTCCCTCCTCCTCCTCCTCCTCCTCCTCCTCCTCCGACTGCCTCTCCTTGGCACATCCACATATCCTCCAGTCATTCTGTGTGTAAATGAAACTAATCCCTCATCCTCCTGTGTTGACCCACATTTTCACAAGATCTTTAGACAAGACTTTAGAAACCTTTTCAAGTCATCAAAGTACAAGTCAAAGTCAAGTCCCAAGTCACCAGAACCCAAGTCAAGTCCAAGTCATTAATGTCAAGTCTCAAGTCTAAATGTAGAACAGCAAGTCAAGTCAGAACAAATCAAGAGTCCAGTATCAATTTAATATCTTAAAGAAAACTAAATATCTAGGACTTTTCAATGCAATATGGTTTAATAGGATAAATACTTGGTAAGAGCATCATGAGTTTGATTTCTATAATCAGTTTCAACTTCAATAAATTCAATCATTCCATACAAATTCAGAAAACAGAATTTCAATTCAGTCGTCTGCTGGAACAAATCTCATCACTTTCAATCTAAGTCATTTACACAAACACAAGATCTCAAGTCAAGACTTTAGAAACCTTTTCAAGTCATCAGAGTACAAGTCAGAGTCAAGTCCCAAGTCACCAGAACCAAAGTCAAGTCAAGTCTCAGGTCTTCTCTTCATGCATCAAGTCAAGTCTCAAGCAATTAAAACTGTGACTCCAGTCCAAGTCATGTCACTCGAGTCCCCAATTAACAATCAGAATACCAATTCTCTGAATAAAATACCGAATTTTCCAAACTAAAGTAGCTGAAGCAGAATGAAGCTGCTCTGTTGGTCTGGGGATTCCCTCAACCTTTTCAAGTCATCAGAGTACAAGTCAGAGTCAAGTCCCAAGTCACCAGAACCCAAGTCAAGTCGAGTCGAAGTCGAAGCTCGAGTCTACACAGAGCTAAGCAACCAGCAGAGGTGGGGACTCGAGTCACATGACTTGGGACTCGAGGACTTGGGTCCAGTCTGTCACCTGGATCGAGCAGCAACAGACGTGTCTAATGGACAAGGTTCCTCACTGAAAGCCATTTTAATGGCATCTTAGTTTATTTGATTATTGGTGACATTTTTGGTTTTATGTACAATTTCTGAATCGTTTATATTGTATAAGACATATGGTATTTGTATATTAATGGTCTGTTATATTTATTGTTATATTGACTCATTAACACTGTGTTTCAACTGCCAGTCTTGCCCATAGCCTTCTTGGACTAGAGGACCACAATGGAAATAAGACTTGGGGCTTTCTTGTGTTTTATCCTCGATTGTTTTTTAACCAGGCGCATTGGGGAGAGCCGGGACAAAAGAAGCAGGGACATTTTATGGCGTTACACATTAGTCTGTGAAGTCAAGACGTGTAAACTTCCGCCCGCAACTCCTCCGACTTTTTATTATCCCCCGAAAGATTTTGGTGTGGTAAGTAAAATTTCGAATCCGTAACTGTTTCTCTACTTGTGTTTATTTTTTGGAGGTTACAAACTTCTGCCATTTTATAATCCTATCCAGGGACTAAAAGTTAGCACAGGTTCCATGTTTCATGCTAGCTGATCTTGGGTGCGACAGGTGAGACAGGAGAGGGACAGAAGCGCTATGCTAGCAGTTTAAAAAAAATGTTTTCTTGTTCCTCCATTTACACACACAGAGAGCACATGACTGGTTAGTGCTAATTAGGCTACTGATGAAAAATATCTTGAACTGCAAAAGGTGAGAAAATAGTGTCCAAGTATATGTAATGATCCAGTGACTTTTACGGGTAACACTTTACTATAAGGGTATATTAATTAAGGGTTAGTTAATGCTTAATAAGCATTAACTAACCCTTAATTAACAGTTAACTAATGTGTAATTTACTAATGGTGTTCATGTTAACTAAGGTATTAATTTATACATTATTTAATAGTTTATAAAGATGACTATTAAATAATGTATAAAGTAGTTAACATGAACACCATTAGTAAATTATTCCAACACATTAGTTAGCTGTTAATTAAGGGTTAGCTAATGCTTATTAAGTATTAACTAACCCTTAATTAATGTACCCTTACTGTAAAGTGTTACCCTTTTACGTATCGTTTTCATAATTTTTATATATTTAAAACTGGCAACTATTAAAATCAATACAGATTTACATCTTTAAGGATGTGTATTTTAGGTTATGAGCCTTAAATAATAATAAATAAATCTAGAAATATGTATTTTTTGGGTGGCTTTGCTAAATGTTTCTTTCGTCCCACTCCTCTGCCTCTTCTGTCCTGACAGTCAGGGACAAAAGAAGCAGTGTGAAGCTAGTTTTGCTTTTGGTCTAATTACACTGGAATTGTTTATTAAAAATCTCTATATATTGTTGCTGATGTTAGAGCACATGTGTCAGCTGCTTATCATAAAGTCTGGTTACTGTACCTCTATTGATCTTTGACCAAAAAAGTGCTTCTTTTGTCCCGGCTCTCCCCTATATATGCAACTTGTTTTAAAATGATCAAGTAAATCAAATCAAATCCACAGATAAAGAAAAGCACATTTTACAGGAATGAAGAACATAATGCTCATTTTGCTGATGCTGATGTGTTTTTGGGGTTTTTTTTAACGGGCTTCAGAAGGCAGAAAGGGTCACGGACGTCACCCGGCACACAAATGGCAGCGTAAACTTTCAATTTGAGCACGACAAAGAAAAACAGCAAGATTGCAGCGCTGTGGTTTCTCCGCGACAGCACAGCAGCGATGGAAATAAACTTAAAGAAAACACTCTTACTCAATCCGGCCCGGCCGAGGAGCCGACGTCGGCCTCCGAGTCTCTTATCCAAGTCACCATCTGACCCCGTTTTCCCCCTCATTTCGCAAATCGGTGTGTGTCCCTTATCGTGTCGAAGAACTGCCTTTGAACCAGAAAACACACAAATAGGAGGAGGAGGAGGAGGAGGAGGAGGAGGTAACAGTGCTCAGAAAGCCTGAACTTTTGCGGTGAGGAGATTTTTATAGCTCAGAAGGAAAGAAAAAATAGATTTCTTGTGACGGATGACAGAATATCGCAAATACACATCTCTCCCAGTCTGCTTTCGACTGTTTTATTTCCAGTGTGAATCTCTCTCCCGATCTCTCTCTATATATATATCAGAATGTCTGTCTCTCTCTCTCCCTCTCTCTCTCTCTCCCTCTCTCTCTCTCACTCTCCCCCACTTGTTCTCTTGCTCACTTTCTTGGGGTCAAATTGCCTTTTCTTCTTCCCTCTCTGAACTCATCAGAGAAAGTAAAAAATACAGAGAAAGAGAAACGGAGAGAGTCAAAACAGCAACTGAACTGAATTATTTAGATGTTATTTTTGCTGATAACGCTATTTATTGATTTTTGTTTAACTACTACTTGTCATCTGTTAATGTTTATAATATATAATATATTAGCAATATATTATTTTGCCAACATGTGTTTGTTTCATACTAATAAAAAATAATTTAATTGAACATTAACCTTCCTAGGTAGAAAAAAAGGTTATGTTGATTTTATCCAGACACAGTTTCAAGTAAATCTAAAAAATAAAATAAAATAAAACCAACATACATTTGGTTTAAAGTTAAGTCTCTGACTGTTGCTGGAGCTATGAAACCTGCTAATATATAGTTTCAATTTCAGAAATCATGATACTTTTACTACTTTAGTTAGAATTACATCATCCAGTTTGATGGAAATTTGTCACATAGTTGAAAAGACAGTTGAAAATAGACCAAGATGTGTTTTTTTCAGTGCAGACAGAGAGAGACATGGAGACAGGGACTTTTTGAACAGGCAGATGAAAGACCAAAGTTTCCCCGTGACCTGGTGTCGACCCTGGCTCCGCCTCTCCGATGGGCTCTCAACCAATGGGCTGCTAATAGTTTATCTGATGCAGGTTTGGTTCATGGACGGGGCAGAGCTGCAGCCTTCAGACTCACCTCTGAACTGCTGCTCATATTTTTTTATTTCTTTATTTATTCCAGGATGTCACCGCAAATCCAACACCGATATCAATCCGGATCGAGTCGGTTGATGAAGTCAGAAACTCAGAGAAAATTTTGCCACCCGACTTCGAGTTATGACGCAATGTTGACCTTTAATCTTCTCAACAAGGTGAACCATAAAGTTTTAGTGTCAGAAACACACACACATGCACCGTGTCAGCCAGACGAACCTAACGTTTGTTTGAATGAAGTTCCTCAGATGAAGTCGTTAAGCTGCAGGACGTCTGTGTTCGTTTATCACTTGTCTTCCGGGTTTGACTGGATGTCTTGACTTTCCCAGCAGCCAATGAACGCACAGAGAGTGACAAAAACAAATGACGTCATTCTGTTTTTGTGACTACGCTTCTCCCCCTGGTTTCCAACACGTTTCGTTGATCATGGCAGGTGTCTTTACGTCCCGTTGTCCTCTGAGCCGGAGGGACGCAGCTGCAGACAACATGGCCGACCTCAGTCTGACAGGAAATCACATGAACTCAACAGCAGAGGTGGTTCTTCTTATTATTCGTATTTTTCCTACTCGTATTGCTTCCCAGTATCGGACGCTTGAAAGGCGAGCTTCCATATCGGTTCCTTGCTGCACCTGATTGGACGAACGCTGTCACTCGCTGGGCCGTCTGCCCCTGGATTTCAAACTGGAAAAACATGGCGGCTCGTTTGCAACCTTTCTCTTATATTACAAAAACAGTTCACCGAAATGTGTTTCTGAAAACATTTGAGGTGAGAAATAAGCTGCAGCTGCTGAGTCTGTTTTCATTTTAGATCGACAGCAGTTAGTTTAAAAGTTTGTACGTGAGTTTCTGGAGTTTCCAGAGGCGGTGAGTCGCACTGGACGCCCCTGATTTGCATAAAGTAGCCTAGACCTCAACTTTATGCAAATGCGGAGCGGCCAACATGACGCCCCGTCTCTCGAAACGCACCACAGCGCTCCCAGAATGCATTGCACGGCTGCTTACATGGAAAATGAATGGGAAGCGGATCACGGATCCTGTGGAAAGGCACCATCAGTCAGTCAGTCAGTCAGTCAGGTAACACTTAGTGAGATGTCACTTCATGAGATGGCCTCTAGAGGGCGTCTTTGACTAATAGATGGCCTCTTGCCTATGGGCTAAACACCACACTGAGTCCCAAACACTGATAAAGCCATACTGAATCCCACACAGAGCCACTCTTCACTGTCAGTTTACAGACATCCACGTCTCCCGTTTCCCTTTAAACTTTAACGTTAGGTAGAGTTGTTATCTGTGGTATCTGAGTGATGTTAGTGGAATTATTTAACCAAAGACCGTGTTGTGATGCCTCAGTGCAGAGAAGTGAACTGAACACATCCTGTGGGTCTGTGCAGGATCTGTGCTTGTTGTTCTCATGAAGGCATTCAGCATTGTGTTGTACTTTGTTGTGTTGCGTTGTGTTGTGTTGTGTTACTTTGCGTTGTGTTGTTGTTTTTGTTGCATTGCATTGTGGGGCGTTGTTTTGCATTTTACTGTGCTGCATTGTGTTGCACTGAGTTGCGTTGCGTTGCTCTGCGCCGGGTTGTATTGTGTTGATTGTTGCATTGTGTTGTGTTGCATTGCACTGTGCCATATTGTGTTGTGTTGTATTGCATTGCCCTTCCCTCTTTCCCATGCCCCCCCCCCTCTGACCCGGAGCTGACCCGCCCGGCCGGTGGCTCCAGCCTGAACTCCGGTTCAAAACGTCGCCAAGTTCACAGTGACTGAGCGTCCATCAGATAACGACCTTGGCAGAGCTACGGGGCCCTGCAGCGGACATAATTAGGCCAGGCTGTTTGTGTCCCATTCATTTTCTGCCACATAGCTGCAGCCTGTTCTCCGCCTGTCAGTGAAGGCGGTCAGGTGGAGGGCGGACATGCTGCTGACCTCAGTGATGACCTCAGTGATGACCTCAGTGATGACCTCAGTGATGTTTACATGCTACTGCTACTGCACCTGCTACTATTAAATTACTACTATTACTATTATTACTATTATTACTATTTCTTCTTCTACTATTACCAATAATAATAATATCTCACTCCACCACTGCTCCCAACACTGTAATAAGGTTTCAGACAAAGCTTTACAAGCTATATAGTGCTTTTTGGAAACAAAGCCCGAGCCTTGTTCCTATTGTATTCTAATTAATCAGACTAAAATCTCTAATGTGTTACTGAATGGCTACAGTGGAAATGGGATGTTGGTGTGAGAATCTTTCACAAAGGGCCGACCAACCTGAAAAACAACTGTAGTAATCCTATAATACATTTTAGAAACATACAGTGCAAATGTCACAGCTAGACTATGAGTTCCTATAGGAATATTGTAGTGATATCATGGGATATGTTCTGTAAACTCAACTATTGAGTACTACAGACACACTATAAGTCCCTATAGGAATATTATAGTGATAATATATAATATTATAGTGGAGATTAAAATAACATAAAGCCATTATAAACGCACTTTGAGTACCACAATCACATTACAAGTCCCTATAGGAATGTTTTAGGAATATTACAGGGACTTCTTATAAGGGAAAACACATATAAGGTTATAAGGTTCAGTGATTTTATAAACCTTCCCTATTAATCACTAATCAAGCCCCTCTTACAATGTGTCAAAGGTTTTTACATTAGAGCTCGTGTTTCTGTGGAATCGGCAACCAACTCCTATTATCATTTGTTAGCAATGCGAGCACAAGTCAATGTGATATGAAACCAAAACTCTTAAAATCAGTTGCAAGCCATTCCACAGCTGTAGTAAAAATACGTAATAGAACTTGCTGAAAGCACTTGAATGGGATTTTGAAAGTAAAGGTTTCATACCCCATTGACTTTCACTAGCATTGCTAACAAATGCTAACAGGAGGCTGGAGCTGATTTCTCAGAGACACAAACTGTGATGTAAAAATGTTTTGAATGATATAATAGTGGACATGGTTAGTGATAAATAGGACAGGCCTCTAAAATCACTGAACCTTCCCTTTAAGTTGCCTGGCTGTAGCTCTATACTATTATAGGCTATTTAGTTTTCCAAAATGCTAACTGATGACAAAACGTTGCCATAAATAAATACATTTTGTCAAGACCTTTTTTCTATTCTTGTGGAATAGAAAAGTGTCTTAATTCTGTAAACTTAATTCTGATAAAACAGCAACAACAACAAAAAATACTTTAGGTTATCATCTTGTAATTTACTCTTTACATCAACTGTACATCAACTACATCTGATACACTTAATGCATAAACAGGACAAATATATACAGACTCCTTAAAGCGGAGAAAGTGCTATCTCCTTCCATGAATCCATACACAACAATTTCACAGCGCGTCTATTAGGCTTCAAAACGAACAAAGAAATAGTCCTATAATTAGGCCAATAATAATAATAATAATAATAAAAATAATATTAATAATCATAATTGTATTCTCAATAATGGCAAAAGTATTCTGCTCTAAAAAAGGGATTTATGGCTATATTCTAGCAGTGATACATGGTATTATGGACAATCCTTTATATAGGTTAGTGTCTCATAGGCTATCATCTATTCATAATTACAACAAATAATATTACTGATACTGTAAAAGTACGATAGAAACGATATGGCCTATACATCTGCACTTTAAATACAGCTTATTCGTAACGCTACTTCATTTGATACACACGTAATAGCATCGTTAAGGATATATATCACATTCATATAAAAAAAAACTGAACATAAACATATATTTTGACGCTGACATTAGACTTATTCCAGGTTGTGGTATTATCAATGAAAAACAAGTGCAAGATCCGTCAGTGAAACTGTTTAGCGGTGGGTAGAACTGTTAAAAAACAAGACTAAGAGCAGCTCAGATAACTGGAGATGAGTCCGGTCTCTCCTGTGTCCAACAACATGGCTCCGTAAAATGTATTTTCACAAGAGTGTTCAGCCATTTTTCCAACGCAGATCTGTTCTTCAGAGAGATTATTTCAGGCCTTAATTGGATTTCCAATCAGAACTGTCACATTTTCGAGCAAAGAAATAATAATAAAAATACAATACTCGATCGATCCCCTAAGGAAATTGATCACTCTGCTGGCCCTTCTCCACAGGGAGGATTTCCCTGCAGCTGGTCGGGACCCAGTGCCTTGCTCAAGGGCAGTTCAGCAGGAAAAGCCCGGGTCCTCCTGTTAAATGTAATGTTTCTCATTGACGCACACTGAATCTCGAGACTTAAATAACTTAAAAATGCATGTAAAGGCTACTGAGAGGCAACAAAAATAAAAATGCTGCTGGTGAGTGGGTCAGTCACAAACTGCATTGCATCCCCTGGAAGGGTTTGCCAGAACCTCTTGGTGAGTCTTTCTCTCTGTGAGTCTGAACCAGGGTGCAGTTATGAGTGAAATGCACTTGAAGTCCGTTCAGTGGGCGCTCCAGCAGGGCCAGCCCAGATCCTCTGGCTGAATATAAGCAAAGAGCTACATTTCTCACTGAATCTTGATAATTAAATAACTTAAAATGCATGTAAAGGCTACTGAGAGGCAACAAAATATAAAAATGCTGAAGGTGAATGGGTTTTATCGTCTGTAAACTGCTTTCTGTCAGTGGAAATGACAGTCAGGAAAGGCAAACCAGGACCAGGACCAAGAGATTGTCGGTAATGTTGCCTCTTGGGGAGCTTTCTCTCTCTGTTTTGGAAAGGCTTTCTCTCTCTGTTTCTAAACCGGTTTGTAGTTGTAAGTGAAATGCACATGCAGTCCGTTCACCGGCACTTCAGCAGGGCAAACCAGCAGGACCTCTGGTTATAGGCTACAGGCCTCAGGCTATAGACACCTACATTTCTGAGTGATGCACACTGCACCTCGATACTTAAATAACTTAAAAATGCATGTATAGGCTGCACAGATGCAACAAAAGGTAAAAACGCAGAAGGTGAATGGGTTTTAAGAGTGCACCAGATGGATAAACATGTACTTTTGTACCAGAAAATGGTTCTTAAGGCTTGTACTTGCATGCATGAAATGCTCCAAAACCAGCAATGTAAACCACTTCATGTCAGTGGAAATAAGTGGCCTGAACTGAGTCAGGAGAGGAGCCATGGTTGCATCCCTGTCCCTGGACTTGGAGAGGTTTTCCAGAACCAAAAAAAGTCTTTCTCACCTACATAGGCAGCTACATTTCTCATTGATGCACACCGCACCTTGATACTTAAATAACTTAAAAAATGCATGTATAGGCCACTGAGAGGCAACAAAAGGTAAAAACTGAAGTTTGAAGAGTGGGGTTTGAGAGTGCACCAGATGGCTGTGAGACTGGATAAACGTGTATTTTTGGTGCTGTACCAGAAAACGGTTCCTTAGGCTCGTACCATAGCGCAGAACTTTTTCATGGTGCTGCAAAGACCCATTGAAGAACGCATGAAAAAAACACTTCATGTCAGTGGAAATGACACAAAAGTGGCCTGAACTGCCTGCAGAGTCAGGAGAGGAGCCGTGGCTGCGTCCCTTTCCCTGGACTTGGAGGGTTTTTCCAGAACCAAGAGACAGAGGGAACGTTGCCTCTGGAAAGTCTTTCTCAGTGTGTGTGTGTGTGTGTGCGTGTGTGTGTGCGTCTAAACCGGGTTGTAGCTGTAACCGAAGCGCACGTGCAGTCCGTTCACCGGGTGCACTATGGGCACGGTCTGCATCTTGGGGAAGGTCTGCGTGGCGAGGCTCCACCTGCAGGTGGCGATCAGCTCCACGGCCAGAGTCTTGAGGATGACCTGCGCCAGCTCCTTCCCCACGCAGCTCCGCACGCCGCCGCCGAACGGCACGTAGCTGAACCGGGCCGAGCGGCTCTCCTCCCGCTCCGCGCCGAACCGCTCCGGGTCGAACAGCTCCGGGCTCTGGAACACGGCGGCGGTCTCGTGCGTGTCCCGGATGCTGTACATGACGCTCCAGCCTTTGGGGATCTGGTAGCCCTGGGAAAGAAGAAAAATAACGGTGGATGCACATGAGTACGCTGTTATTTCTCATATGCAGATGCTTTGGTTTGTGTGTACAGTACTTTAGGCATCTGGTGCAAGCTCAAAGGTTCTGTATACTACCAGATAATGGTTCTTAAAGTGCTGTGTAACTTTGGTAGTACCTTGGGTTGTGTAGCTTCCAGAATCTGCTTTGTCAGCATTCCTTTATGTGCTAGAAGTGATTTTCAGACTGTTCCTCCAGACAATGGCAGTGAATGGAGAGAGAAAAAAAAACACAATTCTCCAATCTCCTCTACCGGAGCAACAGATCACAGAATCACTGATTTTGGGGTTTTATCATGGAGGAAGAGACACGACCCAAGGTACTACCGATGTTCAACATCACTTTAATGCAATGACATGGTGCAGTGAAATGACAATTCTAATGAAATGGTTCTAAAACCCTTTTTGGTGCTGCAAAGAACCCTTTAAGAAAGCATAAAATGCCTCACATCATCTTATCTAATTGTATCTTATCATCAGATATAATTAGATTATTAATTTAATAGCCATATCTTGTTGAACATTGGCTTTACTTTTGATGTTTTTAATCAAATTGAAATTAAAAAGATGGATGATTCAGTGCCTCGAGGTTTAAGTTATATTTTAATGATTTGGAAACCTGTTGGTTGGCTCATTTGTTGGTGAGCAGCTCCATTCATTCATTCACTCATTGAGGCAGTTAATCCACCCTCCTCTATAACCTAATCCCAGTCATTTCTATGGCGTTTGGACGTCCTTCCTCTGCAGGCTGTAGGAGGATGCACTTGAGCGAACAGGCATAAAGGCGTTTTAAATCCCGCACCCCAATTATTTCCTCGGCTATAGGGCATTTATACCCAGAGAAAGAGATGCATAAATGCCGTTGTGTGCTGGAATTGTATTCTGGGAATTCCTCTCGCATTGTTTGAAACTCCAATTTGAACTCCAATTGCCCTTCAGCAATAAACGCAGCAAATTGGGGGCAAAGTGAGGCCGGGGCAGGGGGCAGGTGAGGGCGAGGGATGAGGGAGGAAATCTGTGCATCAAACTGAATCTATGTGCTTCAGAATGCAGCCGGGCATGCTAGGATGACAACACAACAGATCAGAATAGGATAGAGGAGAACAGAGTTTAACTGATTAGAGCTTTATTTTGCCTCCAGCGTGAGCTTTTAAGGGTGGATTGTTCCTTCAATGTGTAGAGACATGAACTTACGTCCAATTCAAACGTCTGCAGAGCGGTCCGGTAACCACCGGACACCGGCGGCAGGAACCGGAGAACCTCTTTGACCACGCAGTCGATGTAGCGGAGCCGGCTCAGCTTCTCCAGCGTCAGATACGGGACATGTGACCCGGAGCGGGGGAAGCCCTTCTCGCCGCTGTGACTGTGCTGATCGTCGCGACTCCCTCCGTTCAGCAGGCGGGCGGTCTCCGCGTCGGCGTCCTCCTCCGTCTCCGTGGCGACGGCGGACGGGCCGCGGCGGCCGTGGGAGTCGAAGCCGAGGCCCTCGGCCTCCAGCTCGGCCCGGGCCCGCTCCGCCACGGCCGGGTGGCGAAGCAGCTGCAGCACCAGAGAGGTGGAGGCGCTCGCCGTGGTGGAGTGAGCGGCGAAGATCAACTCCACCGCTGTTTCCTGCAAGGCGGGGGTGGATGGACGGATAGATTGATTTCAATTAATTTCATTGATTGGATGTCATTGATTATTTCATATTGAGAATGAAGCGGTCCTGGAGAGACAAGATCAACTGGGAAGAAGGGTATGATGGGGTACATGCATCAAAAAGTTTTCTATATAACACCAGGAAATGGTTCTTTCGGCTTGTACCATAGCAGAACCCTTTTGATTCGATAAAGAACCATGTAAGAAAGGTTCTCTATGGTACCATGCTCAAACATAGAACCTTTATGGTGCTGTATGAATGAAATGCTCTGAGTCAGCAGTAGCATCCCCAGCCTTTGGGAATCTGGTAGCCCTAAGAAGAAACTAAGAAAAATATTGATGAATAAATATGAGAAGGCTGATATTCTTCCAAGCAGATATACAGTAGGTCTGTGCTATTTTGTGTATCCAGTCCTACAGGCATCTGGTAGAGTCTTAACCAAAAGGGTTCTATATAGAACCAGAAAATGGTTCTTGAGGCTTGTGCCACAGCGGAGCCCTGTTTGGTGCTGTAAAAAACCTTTAAGAAAAACTCTTCAAAGTCCCCATGAAATGAACTCCCATTACTTTGACTTCCTGGAAAACAGAGTATCTTTCATGGTGACCTAAATATTCATTTCTAAGTCCTTTAACAGATCCCTCACTGTGTCATGTCCCGCCCCAACATCCTGTTTCAACAGGAAATACATCAAATCCAGGAAGTAAAGATGCCATTTCATGGGGTCTTTAAGAACCACACTGGGCTCCTTATCCTGATTTACCAGTTTTAATTTAACAAATCAGAGGGTTCTTTGAGTCACTGCCTTTCTATACAGAACCACCGCAATACCCCAAGAACTCTTGCAGAAGGCTGTGGTACCTTGAGCTCCTGGATGCTGAGCTGGTGTCCGGCCTCCTTGGAGCTGGACAGCATGTAGTCGAAGGCGTCGTGGTATTCCTCCTCCGCCTGCTGCCGCTCCAGCTTCTCCTCGATGATCTTCTCCATGTTGGCGTGCAGGATCTCCCTCGCCTTTATCCCCTGGACACATGAAATGCACGATTGGTATCTGTACTTTATTCTTATGACTGTTCTGTGGTGAGAATTCATGTAATTTGCGAGTTATCTGAGGTCGTGTGATGGTTGGACTCTTTTAATTTGCATGTGTTAGGCTATTCCAAAAGTCTTTATTATAATTTCAATAAACTCTTAATATTACAGTTAAGTGGCCTAGTTGGGTGTCATGAAAACAAATCAACAGAAATTATATTTATGTAGTGGATAACCTATGACAGCCAGTGACCATCCAAAGGCAACCAAACATCAATTATACCTTCATGAAAGCATTCATTTATACCCTTTTAAAGTAATAATTTTACAGTACTTTTCATGAAAATAACTGTTTTTGTTCCTCTCTCCCTCTCTGCTCTAACTCAACAGTGATCATAAATCTTCTCCACTGTCTGTTCTAAACAGCCGGTGTCTGGTAGCTCTTTCCTGGGAAAAATCCTCTGTCGCACAGGAAGTGATGCGTTTTACGTTTCCGGTTTGTTTGGAATCAACAGAAGAAGAAGAACTGGGTAGTTAGCATGAGCAGCGATAGCCACCATGGCTGAAGATTACTTCTGTCCTCAGATAATTTACATCAGTTGAATTCAACTTAATGACGTACACTGTATATATACTGTATGTATATGATGTATATATTGTGACATGAGGATTTCTGTCAACTTAAAAAGGTGAGTAAACTAGGAGGCGTCCTGGTGCTTCAGTGGTCTAAGGGGAACGTTCCGTGTTCGAATCCGGCCCAGGACCTTTGTCACATATCATCCCTCTCTCTTTCTTTCCTGTCTCTCTCTCAACTTTGAACCATCTAATAAAGACAAAGATTCCTCCTCTCGTCTTCCTCCTCTCACCTTGCGCAGGCCGCTGAGCGGGGCGTCGACGGGCAGCGAGAACAGGTTGTTCATCAGCTGCTCGAAGATCCGGGCCAGGTAAACGATCCGCTCCTCCTCCATCTCCAGGCCCAGCAGCACTCTGACGGCGATGCGGAAGGTCAGTGACTTGGCGGCGGCGTAGACGTCCACGGCGCCGGGCTCCGAACACCACTTGGCGATCTCGGACTTGACCACGTCCTGCAGCCGCGGCAGGTAGGACTCCAGAGCCGCCCGGCTGAACACTTTGGCCAGGATCTAGGAAGGAGGGAAGGAGGGAAGGAGGGAAGGGAAGGAGTCATACAAAAGTTATTACCTGGTACAAGGCAATTAAATAGTCACTGAGCAGGAGGAAAGGATAGCATAGGTTAGGATAGGATTTAGAAGATAGTGTAGGATTTAGGGGATAGGATAGGAAAGGATATAGGAGATAGGATATAGCAGATAGGATAGGAGATAGGAAATAGGATATAGAAAATAGGATAGGGTATAGGAGATAAGATAGGATAGGATGTAGGAGATTGGACAGGATAGGATATAGGAGATACGATATAGAAGATAAGATAGGATATAGGTGATAGGATAGGAGAAGATGTAGGATATAGGATAGAATAAAGAGGATAGGAGATAGGATTGGATATAGGATAGCAGATGGAATAGGAGATAGGAGATAGGATAAGATTAAAGAAATAGGATTGATAGGATATAGCAGATAGGGCTAGACAGGATATAGGAGATAGGATATGATACAGGGTAGGATTGGATATAAGAGGATAGAATAAAGGAGATGGGACAGGATGTAGGATACAGGATAGGAGAAGGTATATGACATAAGAGATAGGATACAATAGGAGCAGGAAATAGGATATGATAGGCTATAGGACAGGATAAATAGGGTAGGAGTAGGATAGAATAGGATACAATAGAACTGTATTTTGCCTCCAGCAGTGGGAGCGTTTAATAAAGACTCTACTGCAGGCTGCACTGTCCATCTGAACTAATGATGAGTCTTTAAATCTTGTTTTCCTTAGTGGGAAATTCCACCAATGGAGAGAGATAATTTCTCTTGTTTCCAGTGCAATTTCACCTGTTTTGAGAATAGGATCTTATTTTAACAAACATTGAGCTGCTCTGTAGACAAAAATAATCAGATTGGTTGAGTTAAACCTCAGTGGGTGGAGCCAAAGAACACAGTTTTTCTGGCTAAGTAACATTAGCATGAAGCTCAGTGAAAAGGCAAGAGTTAATATTATGAAGCCTAGCGCTCTGCTGCTAACTGGAAAAATACAATCTACCATACTAAGTTATCTAGGTTAGCTAGTTAGCTAGCTGACCTTCAAGTTCAAACTAGTCATACTAGCCTATAGCTAGCTAGGTAAGCTAGTTAGCTAGCTGCTGACCTTCAACATCATGATGCCACGGTCATGAATGAATGAAAAGAAGTCTTTATATTTTTATGTTTTGACAAGATTAGAGTTTGCCAGCTAGCTAACTTGCACTCTGAAAATCCGTGGTTCTTTGGCTCCGTCCATTTAGGTTTAACTCAAACAATGAGATTATTTCTGTGTCCAAGAAATGTTTAACTAAAACTCCAATCTTCTGAAAAAAAAATCAAAATTGCAATAAGAACTTCTGCAATTTCCAAATCTCAGAGGCTGCAGTTAATTCAGTTAATTTCTTCAGAGAGAGTTTGGTCCAAACTGGATTTGTGAACAAGGAGTTTTAGAGGTGCAGGTAATCTTTGGTCCATGAATCAAAACCTTTCAGTAAAATCTCAGTAAAAAAAACTCAGTAGAATCTGCACACTCACATCAAGTTTTTTTTTTTTTTTTTTTTTTTTTACAAAATCACGTTTCTTTAAACAATTTTATAGTTCTAAACAATTTATTACAAGAAAAAAAAAGCAGTTTAAATCGCAATTGCAATATTCAAATAATTGCAATTAGATTTTTTGTCAATATCTTTCAGCTCTAATCCACAGGGAATTGAACCTCTAACCCTACAGTGTCAGCACCTTGCACCCCCCCCCCCCCCCTTACCTTTCTCTTCTTCTTGTGCAGATCCCCGATGGAGTTGACCAGGGTGTTGGGTCCCAGGATGATGCGGGTGCTCTGGGGCCACTGGGTGCACACCAGGCTGTGCTCGCCCAGCAGGATCTTGCGGATGTTCTCGGCGCCCGTCACCCGGACCACGGGCTTCCCCAGCAGGTGAGTCTTAAACACATTACCATGCCGCTCTCTGCGCGAGATGTGGAAGTTAGAGCCCTGCAGAGAGAGAGAGAGAGAGAGAGAGAGAGAGGGAGGGAGGGGGGGGGTCTAATAAACCTTTATTGTCACAATTCAAGCAACAATACAACAACTGAGTGAAAACTCATTATGCTACAAAACACATACTACACAAAAATGAGAGAAAGAGGAAAAGAAAGAGGGAGAATGAGAGATTTAGAGAAATATATGAGCACAGAAAGAGAGAGAGAGAGAGAGAGGAGAGAGAAACATAGCCTACTAGCCTACTAATGTTTATAATAATTATACTAATATACTGTATGTACAGTAATATCAAAATAACTATAAAATGCAGATAGTATAATTATTATTCACCAATATTTAATGTAAAGAAGACTCTGATCTGCTGTATAATTTACTATATACTATACTATAATGCTACTATAATAACTATTTTTCTTAGTTTTTCTTTTCTTCTTTGTATTTGTTTTGTTGTACTATGCTTTGGCAATTTGTACACATGTATGTCAACCGTCAACCAAATAAAGGTTACTGAGAGAGAGAGAGAGAGAGAGAGAGAGAGAGAGAGGAATGTAGATTTTTTTCATCATTTTATCATCTTATGTTCACATCTTTAATTTAATTTACTGTCTTTATTTCCATTATTTAGTTATTATTGCCCACTCCATATGCTTCAACAGCAGAAAATGTCTAAAATGTAAATAAAATGTAAATAAAATCAATAAAGCATGTTGACATTGGAAAGTGGGAAGAGAGAGAATTAGAGAAACACACAAGCAGAGAGAGAAAACGGAGAGAGGGACATAAATTAAAAGACAGGA
The DNA here is from genome assembly GCF_046629955.1 of Centroberyx affinis. Classification (NCBI taxonomy): domain Eukaryota; kingdom Metazoa; phylum Chordata; class Actinopteri; order Beryciformes; family Berycidae; genus Centroberyx; species Centroberyx affinis. The sequence continues at coordinate 378,362 of NW_027280743.1, forward strand.
CACACACACACACACACACACATCGGTGGAGGAGGTGTGTTAAAATCACGTGTGCTGTAACGAGGGCGCTCTGATTGACGCCCAGTCTGGACTGGATGGATGGATGGAGGGATAGAAGGATAGAGAGGGATAGAGAGTGCATTCCTTGTTGGTGGAGAGAGAGGGAGAGAGAGAGAGAGAGAGACAGAGAGAGAGACAGAGAGGTGTGGAATTGAACAGAAAACGTCTGTTTTTTCACCGCAAGAAGGAATTACGCATGGCGCATCAAGTCCGCACATGTCGCATTAACAACAGAACTCAGCCTGCAAAAGAATCTGCGGGGCTTTAAAAAAACTCTCCACGCTCTTCCTGATAGATCATCGATAATCTGATCGTCAATACAGTCTCCAAACTCCTGTGTTTGCCCATCGCTAAGATGTTTAAGTGTGAGAGCGTGATGTGGAGACGGCGACTCAAGAGTGATAAAGTTAAGAGGGAGCAACAGAAAAGGCCAAGATGAACCACATACACACACGCACGCACACACACACACATACACACACACACACACGCACGCACGCACGCACACACACACGGGGCTAACCTATAGTTTGGAACGCTTGTAAAAAAGCGAAAACTCCAGCAGGCCAGACGTGCAATCTCCGTCTCCTCTCTCTCTCTCTCTCTCTCTCTCTCTCTCTCACACACACACACACACACACACACACACACCTGGAAGAGCCAGTGGAAGGTCTCTCCGACCAGCGGCCAGCCCATGGAGCCCCTCGGCAGCGGCAGGCTGCTCTCCTTGTCCCGGGTGAAGCTCCAGCGGAGGCTCCACAGCTGCCGGGTCAGCGCCAGCAGCAGCAGCGCGGAGAGCACCGAGGTGAGAGCGGCGGCCAGGGCCGACAGCGCGCCGAACTGGGCCAGGGGGAACATCTCCTCCGAGCCGGTCCGCTTCCCAGCATCCACCTGTGTCCGTGCGTAATGGCACAGCTGTCCCGTCCAAACCGAACCCCGTCCGGCGCTGCGTAACTCTTCTCCTCCTTCCGGCCTCTCCTCCTCCTCCTCCGTCTCCCTTGTAAACTCTATTCCGCAAATAAAAAAAGGTGTGGAAGATGAGTTTGGGTGGGTTTACCCTCCACTGCATCACACGAACAGAGGGAGAGAAAACTCTTTCTGAACTCTTTCTCTCCCCCCGGCAAGAGACAATGGAGTTATATTATTATAGCTCGTTATATATGAGGTTAGACCTCAGCTGCCTTATTCATTAGAAAAATGCAGATTGATATGATGCTCCATGTTTAGCCAATTTTAATCTCTTCTTCCAGTCATTCGCCCCCTTCCTCTCCTCATCTCTGCAAACAATAAAAGAGGAGAATCCCATGTTTTAGTGGAAAATATGGAAATGGATCAAAGAAATCCTCATTTTTTTGCCTGTAATGATTTGAAGGCTTCTTTAAGATTTCTCCAAAACCTTTTGGAGCGACGAGCCTCCAGTTTGAGGAGAACAAAACCAGTTGAAACATCAGGCCGGATGGATGCTTCAGCAGAGACTCGTGTTTGACAGCGGCTGGAGCGAGAAAAATAAATAAATAAATCGGGCATTTATAGTGTGAGGAAGCCGGCCTCCTCCCCCTGCCACTGCCGCCTCAAAATGAGGAGTAGCTGTCAACTATTCCAAATAGTTTTACAGGTTTACATGCGCCGGCTTGTCTATTAGGTTATGCGCCTTTATAGGTACAGTTCAGGGGGCTCAGTAACCCCCCGGGCGGCCCGGGGTTTATAGAGCAATGGCAATAAATCAGGTAAAAAGAAGAAGGGGGGATTTGAATACAGTAGGCTACAGTATGGACGGGGATTAACAGGCGCAGTAAAGTAAAGTAGAGGAGAGATGTTAGAAAGCAACTGGAAACCGGACAGGAGGAGCGCAAATGTTGACTAACTGATGAACTCAATCATTTTCAGTATAATATTGTAAAAAAAAAAAAAAAAATGCCTTTCCCGGGGCGAAGCGGAGCCTCGCAGCCCGGAGCAGCAGCCTTACCTCGGTCTGAACGGTGCGAAGCAGGTTTCCCTCCAGACAGCGGTGAGAAAATCCGTCTGTTCGAGTCTCTTCCTCTCTTTCTCTCCCAAACCGGTGACTATTCCTCCACAGCGCGCGGGTTGCGGGGGGTTTTATAGATAAGGCTGCGCGGCATGATCCACCTTCAGCAGATGACGTTGATCTGAATATGTAAAGAGGCTCGTTAATCCACCGCAGACCGGGGAGAGAATAAAGTTGGAGATCACAGAGACGCAGCGGTGCGCGCTGGAGACTGAGGAGAGAGAGAGAGAGAGAGAGAGAGAGAGAGAGAGAGAGAGAGAGGTAGAGAGAGAGAGAGAGAGAGAGAGAGAGAGAGAGAGAGAGAGAGAGAGGATCAAATGGCAGCGGATGGAGCAGACAGGTAGCCAATCGCTGGGATCCGTTCAGAGTTTGGCGCAGGTTTGAGAGAGATTACAGTATTCCAGGTTAGAGCTCGTTCAGGAGGAATAATCCCAACAGTTTGGCAGCCTGACTTCAGGAAAGCGGAGGGAAGAGGGAATAATCCTGCAAAAAATACTTAGAGTATTTTCGGTATAACTGGGCCTGTAATTATGAATTTCAAAACTTTCAAAATTTCAAAATTAATGCAGTTTGACTAAGTTTTCTAGCAAAAAAAATTCTCAAAAATGCTACAAATATTCCAGAATACTTGTAGTCTAATTTAACTAAAACAGTTAGGACGAAGTCAAACAGAAGGAACTCAGATCTGTTGTTATTTCGGCCTCATTGTTGCTCTCTTTCCTGTGTATTGCTGCTGAATCGTGACGACTATGATGCTGGAAATTGCACACATGGTGAGAGAGAGACCTACAAAAAGAAACCGACGACCATCACAGTTAATAGATGTGAACATGTGACGGTAAACAGCAGATTTAGTTTTGGCGAAAAGTGTTTTTTTATGAACTTTCGTCTTGGCTCAGCTTCCCACTACTGCCGGACTCCCACAGGAAAACGGAAGATTTGATGTTTTTTTTTTTTTTTTAACCCCGAATGATCCAGATGAGCTGGATATTCAATCAAACCTGCAGCGAGAGGCTCAGATTTGGGTCGCAAACGGTTAAAAGTCAGATTGTCTGTGCGTAAAACCCAGTCTGGCATCTCCTTCCTGCGTAAAGAGAGTCTGTGGTCTCTGCGTAAAGCCGGTGTGTGATCCGGCGGTCAGACCGGTTCATTCCCCAGTGGCTGCGGGTCCAGGTCGGAGGTTTGTGTGTTTTTTTTTGTTGTTTTTTTTGCAGTGGAGCGGACGGGGAGGCTGGGATCTGTCCTGTGGAGGAGAAAGACTCAGGGACTTCTGTTCTCTAAGCCCCAAACTGAGGCAAAGCTCCTGCATCTGATATTATTTGACCTCCAAAACCTCCAAACCTGTCGACATCCACTGAATTCCCAGGGACAAAACGGGGAAATGGGTGAACGGATGCGTCATTTCCAACACATCTGCCTGTTTTTGTATCAACATGTGGAGTTTCTAACTTGTTGTGTTGAAACATAAATGTGTTTTGCCCCAAACCAGACACACAGATGTGTTGAAAATGACAAATCCTCTTGAAGAGTGAATTATTATGTGATAAATAAATAGTCAGTGTTAAAAATCAACACCATGCCAGAGTTTGTAGTTAATTTAACACTTTATAGAGTTTGGATTTGACACTTCTGATTCGCTGTGTAAAATCGGACCAATCCACGCTACACAACAAATCCTCCACTGTTAACAAGTGTTGGTTTTTCTGTGACAAATAAGTGTTGACTGAAGATCTGGCTCTGAGCGGCTGATGAAAACTAAAGTGTTAAATGAACTCTGATGGACTGATGGAAACACTGACAGTGTTGATTTTTACACCCTGAATTAAATCAACACTGAAGATTTTGTTGTGAATCAGATGCAGTTCAAACTCTCAGAAGGAACATCGGTCCTGAACGCGCCCCACGTGCTTTTCGTTCGAGATACATGGCCTCCAAATAGATTTCTGGTTATTTTTGCGTCATCGTTACGCTTCAATATAATGATAAAAAAGTACCAGATCACATTTGGACTCAGCTCATCTAAAGTATTGAGAGTCCCAACCTTAACAAACCAAACTAAAACCTCTGCAGTCCAACATCTGAACTCACTGTGAGTAAAAAACTCACTCAGCTGTAGTTTAAATGTGGAAAATGACTTTGGAATGTGATTTGTCTTTCAAAAAGCCTCCCAGGCGAAGTATTTCTCTACTGAATAATAGATTTAATAATTCAGACTAATTTCAGGTTATAATAACATAAGCATGGTGCAGATTTGGCTTTTTTGATGAACAGAAGTGCAAATCCGTTCGGATTTAGTTAACTGCACATTCAAAATATAATAACCTAAGCCTGTGATGTAAAATATAAAATACAATGTATTATGATGTTATTAGGTATTTATAAATTAAAAAATGATAATTTTTGCAGCATGTTTGCTGAATAAAAGAGATAGG
>NW_027280744.1:0-41760 GCF_046629955.1 Centroberyx affinis
TTGCATGATAGCCAACTTACACTTCATAGCTATTCAGGATAAATTGACATTTACTCATGTATCTTGACTTCTGACAACAAAACATGCACACAAAATGCAAAAATCCATATGTTTGAGAGAGAGAAAATGAGATAAAGAAAGATATTATGACATCCCATATTACCAATGGTGGCTAAAATGAAGGCTTTTTCTCCAGTGCAATCTGTTGTTTCCCTCTCTGTCATCTCTTCTAACCCCAAGACCTTAACTCTGGTCCTCTAATCCTGAGACTGTAGCCTGGCTCAGACCCCCAAACACCCCCTTCAGCCCCACACAGCCCTCATTTGCCAAGGGATTAGAGTGGGGGGCGCTGGGGTCGGAGTAGGGGCCACCACAAGAGACCCCAAATAAGAAGAAATGCAGACACACCAGGGACCACAGAGCCAGGAAAACCCATGCAAACACACACACATTAGCATTGGCATTATGTGAACTGTGTACGCATGACACCGCTTAAAAGCACACAATCTGAGGAGCGCAGCAACATTATGTATTCACATAGGTGTGCAGGCAGGACCCTCATCCCCAGACACGTACTTTAACAGAGACACAAATTTGCATGTGCATGTGCGGAACTAAATAAATCGACCCTAACTCTCTAACTCACAAAAAATACTAATACATATTTGTGCAACTTTAACAAACCAGGGTCAAATAACAACTTGCGAGGGAGAGGGAGTCTGCTGATAAATCTCTGCAGCTCTAAAACGGCATGAGGCGCACCTCAGAAAAGAAGTCTAAGTGAGAGAGCAAGACAGGAGGGAGAGTTAGCAGGAGAAGAAAAGTGATTGTCAGGGAGAGAAGGAAACATCACTCTGAAAACTTCTAAAGAAGGCCCTGCTCTGGGTTTTAAATGCTCTCCTCCCTCTATCCCTCCCTCTCTCTCTCTTCCCACTCTCCTCTCATCCCTTTCATGAATTAAAAGCACGGCCGGTCTGTGGGGAGAAGCATAGTTAATTCCGATCAGATCTCCTCCTCCCCCCTCTCCTCCTCCACCCTCCTCCTCTCCTCCCTCGGCGACGGTTGCCGTGCAGTCTGACAGACGGAGATGGGATCTGACAGTAAACAGGCGTGTGGATGCCCGGCGCGTGATTGACACGTAGGCAGGTCGGCGGGGGCCCGCCCCCCTCCTAATCCTGCCCTGTCAGCTCTAATTGGGGAGGTGGGGCTCTGTGTCACCAAGGTGACTGATTGACAGGACCTCAGCTTTGCATAGATATGAGGGAAGGGTGGGGAGGTTCACGCATGGCATAACGCTGTTAACACTACTATACTGCTAATAGAGATGTGTGTGTGTATGTGTGTGTGTGTGTGTCTGTGTGTGTGTGTGTGTGTGTGTGCATGCGTGCATGTATGTGTGTGTGTTTGTTGTGCGCTCATGCACATTCATAGACACCCAGATGCAGGCGAACACGTTCATGAACATGGTTGAGCACGCAAATAAACCTACAACAATAACCAGGAACATGATCTACATGCACACAAGATGTCTGAAAGCAGAGCACACCTATAAACACACACACACCCGACTCTCCTGTCTTACTGTGATGAAGAGCAGAGGTTGTAAACGCTACAAGTGCGGAGATACGGGACGCAGGGAGGTGCACTACAGAGGGCTTCAGCATCTAGAGGCCAATGAGCGAGGCCAGGGGTGAAATACTGTGCTATAACACTCTGACCTGCACACACTAACTGGAACCTCAAATGGATATGCTACTGTGTTAAGTAAAAAGTGTGTCTGTGTGTGTACGTGTGTGTGTGTGTTGGGGGATTGCCTTTTGCACATACTCTATTTAAGATGCTGTCAATATATTTCCTTTCACATGGACTGCAAAGCATATTACTTTGTATTCCTATGTATACATTGTTGTAATATACAACATAGCTGTTATCTTTGTGTATAAATTTATTGTATTCATGATAGAATGTGTGTGCGTGTGTGTGTGTGTGCGTGCGTGTGTGTATGTGTGTGTGTGTGTGTGTTTGATTGACAGCTGCCACTGACCTGTGCCAGTCAGAGTGCCATGCTGCAGGGCGGTGGGGTCGATCGCTACGGAGACAACCTTCGCCCTCATCTGCATCCTGCCTTCATTAGCAGAGCCAGGCAAGGAGAATAACAACCCAATAAATTAATAAAGAGAAAGAGAGGAGAGAGGAGAGAAGGAAGGGAGGGAGGGAGGGAGGGAGAGAGAGAAAGAGAGAGAGCGAACGAGAGGAGAGAGGGAGGAGAGCAGGGAGGGGAAAATGGGAAGAGAGAGAAGGACGTAAGCAAGCGGGAAAGAGAGAGAGAGAGTGAAGGAAGCAGGGATGAGGCGAAGAAAAGGTGTGAGAGGAAAAAGTGACGCACTGAAGGATGGAGGAGAGGAAGGCAAGAGCCGCAGCAAACGAGGGAGTACCTACGGGTGTGTGTGTGTGTTTGTGTGCATGTGTGTGTGTGTGTGTGTGTGTGTGTGTGTGTGTAGGGAGGGGGCGGGGGGGGGGGGGGGGGGCAGGTTGGGAAAGAGCTCAGGTAAAAGAAAGCTAATGAATGGGAAGTATAGAGAGACTGAAGCAGAAGGGCAGAGAGAGCAACAGATACATAAGTATTCAATTTATACCTAGCAATAAAATCCAAATGGAGATAAAAATGAAGATGCATCTACAGTACAGTGTGACGGGGCAGCCAGCCACATCTAACCCTAAGTTGTAAATTCACCCAAGAAGGATTGGAAACAGATTTGCCAAAAAATATCTATCGGGGTGATTTAGAAATGTGGCGTGGAGCCCTGTTTAAACAGAGTATTGATACATCACCATCTGCACTGGGACTCGAATGCCAGTATAGACAGAGACACACTAACTGGTCCACAGAGCAACATTTGAAAGGGGCCAAATGCTCCTGATTCCTCCCTCTCATTTGCGCGATAAACTCTGAAAGTGACTTAGCATGCCAGCCACACAGCAATGCTGTCAATAAAGTATGAGGTTTAATAATCTACCATTGTATTGAGTACAGTACATAACCTTGCTGGTTTCATTCACAAGCAGATAGAGATAGAGGAAAAAGCGAACACCTCTACACTAGCAGTAAAACACACATAGCAGAGTCCAGAGAAGCTTTCCGCATAAATAAATTATGAACAAGTATGTTACACTGGATAGACTGTTGGTTGGGAGCTTTCCCTGGAGGACTCCAGTAATGATGCTTTCTCATCTTCCAGCAGAGTTATATAGAAAAGACCACCTTGCATTACTCCATCTTCATCGGCATGATGGATGAGATTAAGGCCTATCCTAATGACAGGAGATCTGTCCCTTATACTTTGTTGCAGACTAGCTGTTTGAACAACGATCTGTACATTTCCTACATACACTGTAGTAGAGGGAGGGAATGGCAAATAGATTGGGAATAGTTTTGACTGTAACTTGTGTTAGATAAAAGATTCTGGTTTGAAACACACTGAGAGATGCTGATAGAGCCAATTGCAGCCAAGTCTATCTGACTCGAAGAGGGAACAACACCGGCGCTCACAGGTAAAATGTGTAGCCTACAATAACCACACAATAACACACTCCACATCAACAAGATCCATTTGGTGAAAAGACACAGGTAATGTGCCTGGACCTATTTTCTCTCTCTCTCTCTCTCTCTGAGAAGTGCCGGCTATATAAGGTCGGGGAGTGTGAGTGCCGGGGAGCGGAGGCCTGCTGTGCTGGGGAGGAAATTCTCAGGGCGATCGATGTGGAGGATTAGGGCCGCGGCTTTGGGGCTCAGAGGCCTGGATCTGAGCAGTATTCTCAGCGGGGCCCAGGGAGAGCTAGAGAGGAAAGCTGGAGGGGAGAGAGAGGAGGGCCAGGGGGAGCGAGGAGAGAGGGCTAACCTGGAACTGTCAGGAGGCTGAGAGAGGGCTGGCCAGGCTGGGAATAGAATAGAGTGGAGCGGTCAGGGTCCCAATTGACATTATGAATGGCATTGAAACTCTGGCTCTCCCTCCCTCCCACTCAGACATGCACACACACACACTCACACACACACACACACACAAACACTGACCAATCTGATTTGACTGCGGTGCAATGCGAGGAGGAGGGAGGGAGCAGGAGGTTTATTCTAACAACAGAGGGGAAACAGATTGACAAACACAGATGAAGTTAGTTATTTTGCGTCTCCTCCTCCATCTTTCAATTTTCCTCAGGCCAATTCGGTAGTTGTCTTCTAACTTGATGAGTGCAGCGCACAACAAAAGGCTCCCTCCGTCTGTGTGTCTGCCTCTGATGCTCATGATTGGTCAGCCCATTCGCCTCCTCGCCGCTCTCCCCGGGGTGCAGACGGTTGGATCCATGATTCATTTTGGAATGGAGAAAAAAGGAGAGAGCGCATGTGAGAGAAGAAACAGCCAAGACCACTGGGAAATTATACGGTGGAGCGGCGTGGTGGATCTGGAATTAAACGGCATAATTAATCAAGCAAAAAAACAAGCACGTTGCTCATACATTTATTATTTGCATTTTTTCCACTTCAGGAGATGTAATCAGCAGATATATACGTTGGGCCCCCTGATCCATGTCACAGGGACCTGGAGGCCGATCGCCCGCTGCCAACACTGACCCTAAAAGCGTAAAGTGGGATCAGTCCTTTTATTTTTCTCATACTGACTATCATCTCCGACACAATGCCCTCTGCCTTGAAAGTAATCTCCACAACAACCAGAACAAGTCCCACAGAATCATGCTGCTCGCTCTCTGTCCTTTAAATTAGGGTTTCTGCAAAATTGGGTTCACAACTCTGGGTTCTCCATGGAGTTGCTCTGCATTATGCATCGCGTGCGTGTGCCCCAACCAAAAAGAACTAACACATTTTAGAGAGATGCCATGTAAATATCACAGCAAAACGACGCCATAGGGATATAATAGGAATATTATGGTGATAACATAGGATATTTAAAAATAATATACTATAAAGCAGTGGTTCTCAACGTGGGGTCCGGGGACCACCAGGGGTCCTTGAGGGGGTTCCAGGGGGTCCCCAGCAAATTGATGAATTGTTAAACTTCACCATTATTTCATTTACAAGAAGTTAACACAGTTAGAGAATGTAGAAGAATGACTATTTTTACCATAGTTTCTCTGTTATCTCTCTACCTACAACACAGAAAGCCATGGAATTCTGGACAAAATCACAGCAAACAAAAAAAATATTGTCAGATTTGGGTTCAAGAGACAAAATCTCATCCAATGGGGGTCCGTGGCCCTAATGTGGACTAAATTAGGGGTCCTTGATATGAAAAAGGTTGAGTATCACTGCCATAAAGCACAATAATGTCACCATAAACTCAGTATTGACAACAGCAGACACACTTTCTTTATGATAGGAATATGTAGGCCTATTATTATTATAATTATTATTATTGTTAGTAGTATTTGTGGTAGGCTAGTAATAGTATTTTTCTTGCTATATAAGGAATATAATTGTTATTTTTGATTGGAGTAACCAATATTGGATCACATTTATGCATGGAAGATGTCTGCAGAATATGCAATAGGCTTTCACGTGATCTTCCGTGGCGCCACCACGTGTAACTAACGCTTATTATGCCCATTATGCATAAATACATCCGCCCAACAGTTTCAAACGTATCACTTTTCAGCTGGTCAATATGGCTTGTTCCTGGAGCGCCGTCATCAATCGAGGTATCAATATGGAAATACCACAGTGACCCAGACATTAATCAATGGCCTCCTCGGGGAGGAGCGGGAGAGCAGGGGCACCTAAAATCATCAATGAGACGGATCGGCCCGCAGTCAGGCTCGGACAGTCCGTATTGATAAGAGCATTTCCACCTGTAGCGGCGAGCGCGCGCTGCTGGGAGAGACAGGCCGCATCTGAATTCAATACCCGCCGCCGCAGCTGTGAGCTCGAAGCCCAGAAAGACACGGTTGAGCGGAGATACGTGCCTCGACTCATCATAAGACCAGTCTCTCTCTCTCTTTCTCTCTGTCCCCTTCTTCCTCTCTCTCTCTCCCTCCCTCCCCTCTCTCTGTCTGCATCTCTCCCTTTCTCTTTCTCTCTCCCTCTTCCTGTCTCTCTTTCTCTGTCTACCTCATTCTCTCTCTCTCCTCAGTCGCTCTCTCACACCCTTTCTCTCTCTCTCTCTCTCTCTCTCTCTCTCTCTCTCTCTCTCTCTCTCCCTCTCCCTCCCTCTCTCTTGTCTCTCTCCTTCCCTCAGAACTTTTTTGGTCTTGCCTTGCACTAAAAAGGCGTATCACGTCTCTAATACCTAAGTGGCAAAGCAACAATGACTTCAAATTAAGTTCTTTGTCTTTATTCCGCGGCTTACTTTGCCCAAGCAGCGCTCCTCACAATCTCTGGAGTTTAGTCAACCCATTCCTTCTGTAACTTCAAACTGTGAGACGGGAGGTGAAGCTCGACAGCAATGAGAAGTCTTCAGATGCCTGTTTCTTGCATTCACCTCGCTGAGTGCAGGATTAAGCGTCGTCTCACTGTTGACATCCAAATCTTGACCCAATCAATTAGGTCCATGCTCTGTGTTTGCCTCCTTTAGACAGCAGAGCAAAGTGTTGGAGAATATGAGACAAGTGAGCCTCCTAGCGGCGATCACGTGTAAGCGCAGCCGACGACAAATCACTATAATGTTCCTATAGGGAAATATAGTGAGGCTGTGGTACTTTTGGTATTTTAAATTCCTATAGTATCACTATAATACTTACTACTATTATAGTATTATTAATAGTTTTGCTGTGATTTTTTTAAACAATTATTCTAAAATTGTATGTAATAATAATATAATAAGAAACTTTATACTCTTTGCATACAAAAAAGAGAGAAAAATAAGTACATAAAAAAGACAACAATAAAATACAATTCCATAAAATGGTAAGACAGAGGTTAAAATCACATTAAAAAAATGTAGGAATAATATGTTCTTGTTTGTAAGAGTTGCCATCCTACAGTATATTTATCCATTATCATAGTGTGCAACACTTTACAACAAATTCTCCTACCAAAGACAAAGCAGCAAAAGGTCATAGGAGAAACAGACAGTAGAAAAGGAATGAGAGGTTAAATGATTTTGATTCAATAATATCGTAGATGGTTCTTTCGCTTTGCAACCTGAGCGACTTCGCAGCACACTGGTGACTAATCCTGGTGTGTGTGTGTGAGAAACCTGTGAGATTTCCTCCCCGCCATGGTCAGTCAAGCAATGTTGATAATGATGCCCATCTTTGACTTCCAATCAACTCCCACAGCGCACTCCCTGCTGACACTTGTTAAAGGTTGGAGTTCAAGGGTCGTGTGTCCTGTGTGCACATGGGCCTGCCCTTTTCATTCCCAATCAACCGCTCTTTTTTTTTTCCTATGCCAGAATGGAAAGATGCACCACAAAGGTCATGGACATGGATTTCCTTTGGTTTGACTCAATGAAAAGGTCAGATGGGGGCACCATGAAATGGCAGTGAGGCCTTCACATCGCCCTCGCAGGGACCGGAGCCCTTACATCACCCTGAAATGGCACCGATGGAGCCCTTCTCCGACCGCTCTCCCGGGGACCAGCAGGGACCGCTGGGCCACCATGACCTCCTCTGGTCCCCATGTGGCTCCACTGTCCCTCACTAGTATGGGGAGAACACGTGTTACAAAGAAAGATTATGAAGTGTTGTGTAATGACAGCTGTTTTAAATGAAACTGAAAAGAAACTAAAGTGCATATTTTCAGATTAGATTAATTCATGTCTTCCTATGAGAATTCAAATTACTTGCCTATCTCAGTTTTTTTTCTTTAAGAGATCTCAGCTAAAGCCGTGTAGATGTTGGTCCCTCTGCTCCTAAGTATTGCCCATATCAGCTTGCACTGCCTCATATTCCTAACAGAGCAATTCACTCAGGTTGTCATACATGCAACATGAAAAGCTCATGGCCGCTACTTGTCCACCGTGTGCAGGATCAGGTTACTAACTTAGTTTGCCAAGCTAACTGGTTTGCAAACAAATTATCAAAATTTAAACCCATTTAATAACATCTAGGGTTTCAAATATTACTGACCTTACAAAAATTATTTCAGGTTTATCAGCTATACTAAGATATGACTGTGTTCTGAATAGTTCTGCATAGTTTTACTTTTCAGTCATTTTCTTTATCAGATCCTTCACACAGAGACAGCCTGAACCCTCCTGCCCCATTTACTGGTTTCAGAAAGTCTCTACCAATTATTTTACCATGGAGATTTCCTGTAATAATAATACTATACTACAGTAAAAAAAATGTATGATATTCTATGTGTGTTGTCATTCCAGAATGAGATTTCCACCATCTGAGAAAAGTGACTCACACTCTTACTGAATTGATAGCTGACAAGAGAGTAAAAGTCATTGTGGAATAGCATTTGAGTTACTGGCAATCTTGTCAACAAATAATATATTTGAGGGTGTAATCATGGTTTTTTTTTATTTATTAAAATATTTAAACATGGATGTCTGGCGCAAGATTTTTGTGAAAATGGATATACAGTGATTTGGAATGAAACCTGTAACTTGTGTACTAAAAAGTGTGTGGATCTTTTGTGTAATCTCAATGCTAAAACCTTCCCTGAAATCATTATGGGGGTTGGACTTCAGCTCCAGTGAATTTGATTACAATTAAAAATTCCAATAAATCCAGATTATTTCTTGGGGCATTCCCCATCTCCTGGAAGTTGGTCAGAACTTACTCCTATGCTCCATGCTGATCTACACCAGTGTCAGCAGGTATAACAAAGAGACAAGAGACAGGAGTTTTACAAGATTTGATTTATTAACTATGATACAGATCACATAAGGCCTTGCTGTATACACCATTCCCATTGAGACAAATTACCATACTCAGCAAATAATGACAGTTTTTTTGTTTGATGTATCTTTTCAGTTTACAGTACTTCATTTATTTATTTTTTTAATGATTTTCTTTTTTCCCCATTATTTCTTAATATTTTTTTGTCATCTCTTAAATAGTGAGAGTGGTGGAGCCCTCTCCCTGGGTCAGGAAGAAATCATGCACTATACTGGGCTGGTCTCTCAACCATTCACAAAGAAATTGTTAAAAAATGCTTTGTATTTTTTAATTATTAAAATAAAACATAAAAAGAAACTTTTTTTTCTATCACCATTGACTAAAGGGCAAAGTGTTAGACCCCCTAACATACAAATAAACAACCATTTGAATATAGTTTTGCTTGTTTCTCATTTTAACTTAACAGACATCTGTCACCATTGTTGCAAAAAAAAGAAAAGAAAAAAGAAAAGCAATGCAGCCACATATGATCGCTGAACCAAAGTCACATTTTTAATACAATTGTTTTTCCAATTGTCACTTTGCTTCCCATCTCTCCCCCCTACCCTTTTTTTTGCACAGTCTTTGGCTGCCTCACAGTCAGTTCAGTATTAACACATTGATATACACAGGGAACGCCACTGGCCGGCGTTCACACACAAGTACCAGTGGTCACCCCTCCTTCCTCCCTCCATCTCCCAAATAATGATCCCATTCACCCATCCGTCTGCCTGTCTTCCCTCCGTCTCCCTCTCCCTCTCCCCCCTCTCCCTCTCTCTTTCTCACACACACACACACACACACACACTTTCTTTCAGGATAAGTGTGTGTAATCTGGACCAGCTAACAGGGTAACACAGCGGGGTAATGACCGCAAGGAGAACTGCATTCCTCTCCTTCAGGTTTGTTTGGATCACGCTGGTGTCTGGCTGTCTGCCGAGCACAGCATGCTAGCATGTTAGCTCAATCCCACACGCCCAAACACACACTCTCAATGTATACACACACAAGGTATATAGGTAGTGTAGGCCGATATAAAAAGGTCATTAAGAGTTTGGGGTAAGACTTCAGTGATTGGTGAAAAGATCTTTTGTTTCAGGCATTGGGGACAGTCTGGGGAGACATGTAGAGATGCAATTCAGTGTCAAATTCAAACTGAATAAGTGACCTTGGTGAGTGTGTGCTCAACACAAACACACACACACAAGTTCACATGCACACACACTCTCTCTTTCTGGAGCGTACACAAACACAAAGATGCATGCACACACTTCCAAAGCGGCCACAATCAGGCTCAGCAATTCTCCTCGAGCCCCATCTCGCCAGTTTCTACGGTAACAGCAGGCTGGGCCGCGGAATTCTATGATGCTCCATTCCAGTCATGCAGACTGATGAATGGACTGTCTGTTCTGTCTGCTGTCTCTCCCAGACCCAACTGTCTCTCTTGGACAGGGAATGACTGGGACGTAGTGGCATAACAGTGACAGTGGGAGAGCCTGGCGCAGCGGCAACACTCTTGCCAATTACATTTTGCGACCAACAAGAATAGGTTTGAGTCTGGTTTCCAGCGGCATAATGCTGTGTCATAAGAGGACAGTGTGCCGACGCCTGGTGCAGTGGCTACAATTATTTCCAATCATATAAACCCTCCCATCTGTCACAGCTTGAGCCTTGCTTCCAGCTCCTATTTTGTGGACTGTGATGCTACAATGTGCCTCAATCTAAATCTCCAATTCTTCCAGTCAAAGATGGAGTCTGGGAAGTGGGCACACAAAGCCTCCGCTCGTTTAAAAAGGGCTGAGTGCTTTGGTTTCCACAGGGAAGTGGAAAATAACAACAGAAGACAGAGAGGCAATATCATTCACTGCATGTCTAATTAACTGCAATGTGCCCATATATCCATGCTTTGTGGCTTGACAGCATGGATCTATATATCCACATGGTAATCTCAATAGATTTGTAATGGATTTAAAATAGTGTGTTATTTTATTTACACTCTGCACCTCAACGGCACTAAAGTTCATTTTTATTTGACGTCCAACGAAGATAAATGTAGACAATCGCTCCTATATGAGGATCTGATGCTATAAAACCATGGTAGGAAAATGGTGCTACGCCCATGCAGTAGTGGGTGTGAGGTCATGACTGCAATACCCATTTTTTCCTCTAGATGTAAGTGGTGTGCTCCCAGAGAGAGAAAGTAGGGTGGACTGACAAATAAAGTGAGTGTGGCTGTATCTGTCATGGCAGCTCCAACTTACGACGACGTGCCTTAAAAGTGCTCAGAAAAGTGCTTCAGAACAAGGTCCTTATTATCAAATCTCTAGCATTGACTCTACTGGCAAAAACCACCACAGGTTGAAGGAAGCAACATGACAGGTGAAGGTCCAACTGATGTTATTCACACTAGCTACCTAACAGAGGCAAATTCAGACAAAACACAAAAATGCATACTTATATTCACACACAGACAGACAAACACACACCAAGGCCACTCATTAACTGATAAGTCCAGGTTTCTCTGTGTTCTCTCAAATTAGATTAGCATAAGCTGATGGTAGAACGGAAAAAAGACAGGGATCGTGAAACTGCATAGAGCAACGATGACGATAAATACAGAAATCCTCTTTCAAACACAGACCAGTGCGGTCTTCAAGAGTTGCTCGGATGGTCGGGGCATGAGGTTGAAGTTCAAACACAGAGAGAGAGAGAGAGAGAGCAAATAGGAGAATGGAGGAGGAGCTGTCCCAGAATGCCAAGGGTATGAGAGCACCCATAATCCTTCGCTCCAATCTGCTCCCCGGCAGATCCGGTTGGTTGAGATTTCTTTTTTTTTTTCGTCCTCAGCATACTGTCTCATCTGAAACTGAATGTGTTTGTGTGTGTGTGTGTGTGTGTGTTTGTGAGTGTGTTGCACAGCGTGTTTGAGGGGTTGATCGACAGGAATGTGTGAATCTTAGAGGACAGAACATTCTCCTGGGTGAGTGGGTGAGCATGTTTCTTGCCAAAAGTCCTCTATACAGTGGTCGAACACACTCAGGCTCAGGACTCGCTCTCTGCTCCGCTGTGTCCCAGTCAGGGCCTGTAGGTAGGTACAGTAGGCAGGCCGGCTTGCAGAGGGGTGCGCAGGCCACCAAGACTCCCAGCACCGTGACAGGCTGAGGGGGTCGAGGAGAGCGGTTGTTGGAGGCACACTGGCCACTGGGTGTCTGTGTCATTTTTTCGTGTCTGGGTGCGTGAGTGTGTGTGTGTGCGGTCAAGGAATCCAACAAGATGGAGATCCACAGAGTTCACATTCCTTCTGCACCACCTGTGTTTCTAAGGGGATTTGTTTGAGTGTTACTCCCTCCACAAGTCCTGTTGACAGTGACTGGCACCACAGCTCTTTCTCTCTCCATTTGCATGTGTTTGTTAGTGTGATAATAATGTGTGTGTGTGTGTGTGTGTGTGTGTGTGTGTGTGTGTGTGTGTAGGTTCTCTATAAGGCAAGGAGGGCAGGTCTAGATGAGGTGAGAGATAGAGAGAGAAAGGGATAAAGTGGTAAGGAGGGAGAAAGATCATACTGATGGTTCAAATGCTCTTCAGTCTTCCCCCCGTCTCTGCCTTGTGTGTGTGTCCATGTTTCTAAAAGCAATGGAGACTAAAAAAAAAACCCTCTTCTCCCAAACACTTAGGTTTCTCCCTATACATACTGCATCTCGCTCACTCTCTCCTAGCTTCTCTTCCTACCTCCTGTTCTTGTTTCAATCTCTCTTCTTCCGTTCCTTTCCAAAAAACTTCAAAATCTCTTCTTCTGAACCCTTAAATCTCTCTGAATCTCAGTCTGTCTCTTGTTCTTTTTTTTCCCTCTCTTTCCCTTGATCCCTGGTTCACAGCGTGTGTTGTTCCGTGGGGGGGTGGTGGGGGTGCAGGGAGGGGGGCAGCAGGGCTGGGATGGGGGACTGGGGGGTAGGGGGTGGAGAGTGGGGTGGGGACTGATGCCGATGGTGGTGGTGGTGGTGGATAGGGGGGCCGTAGTGCGGAATGACAGGAGGGGTGGCAGGCAGGACGTAGGGAGCCGGGGACGGAGTCGGGGAGGATGAGTAGCCTCCGGCCATGCAGGAGTAGGCCGAGGTTCCTCCCCCGGAGGTGAGGGTGGCGGTGGGGGAGCCGGGAAGGCCGTCGGCCAGCGGCTGATTGTAGAAGAAGTATGCGCACTGGTGGATGAAGCTCTCGATGATTGTCTGGTAGGTGCGGGTGGCGGTCAGGGCGTCCATGGTGGTGAAGTCTGGCCTCATCAGCGTGGGCCAGAAACAGATGGACAGGTTCTCACTGGTCATCAGGTTCACCCTGTTGTTCTGGCTCACCCTGGGGACGTAGGGGAGTGCAAAGAGACGAATTTAATTTAATTAACAGGAACTTCAGTCACACTAGGGAACCTCCAAATGATCTGCTGCTGATCAAAGTCTGACAGACTTTCATTATAAATTATTTGAGCGGTGCCCTCTAAATTGGCTGATCACATGAGCTGATGCTATTACATAGGCCAAATTATTACAAAGGCTTATACATGTAATATAGCATAAAATAAGCTATTAATAACATCAGGGTTTTTTTTCATCTGTGTTTTTTTCTTCTATAGTCTATAGTAACTGCCTATAATCTAAAGCATGTACTGCTTAGACATCAAGTGCTATTTTACCCTTGGTGGCTTCATATTTTTTTTTACTATTTTTCCCGACTTGGTGTTTCTGACAAAGACATTTTTTGTAGCACAGTTGTCAGCTTGTAAATAAGTGACCTGTCACAGATAACACTGTTAAATAAAGCATAACTAACTGCATTAGAGAATGTAATGAAGTTGGGTTATACAGAATGTCTGTAGTCAAGTTTTCAATAGCCTAATTTCCTTGCCTTATAAGTTCACTTTAAGATGGTGGCTATGTTAAGCACAATTCAGTTTCCACAC
The DNA here is from genome assembly GCF_046629955.1 of Centroberyx affinis. Lineage (NCBI taxonomy): Eukaryota > Metazoa > Chordata > Actinopteri > Beryciformes > Berycidae > Centroberyx > Centroberyx affinis. The sequence goes on from NW_027280744.1 coordinate 13,790, forward strand.
CTCCACTTCACACCGTTGCAATTCACATAATATGACTTCAGATCTGATTTGAGAGCTATGACTCAGACTGAGTAAATCCCCTATCTGTCAGTGTGCTGGTTTTGGTGATGTCACCCCTGGGTCACTGGACTGGGTGACCGGCGGTGTAGTCAGCAAGGCTGTCAGAGGCCGTCTCTGACCCTGCCACTCACTCACTTGTTCAAGTGGCTGATGACGTATTTGAAGACCTCATAGTTCTCCTTGGGGAAGCGGCGCAGAACGTCTTTCATCGTCTGTAACCGCTGCTCCCTATCGTTGATCTCTGAACGGTGGAAGAGAGAGAAGAGAAGTTAGAGAAGGAAGGAAAGGGGTTGAAAGGGAAGATTAGGGAAACTGAGGAAAATATGTCAAGGGAGTGTGAGCAGAGAGGAAAAGGAGACGAGGAGAGGAGAAGAGTATAATGGAGAGGACAGATTGAACAGCATAGAGAAAGCAATTGGATTCAGCTCTGGAGAAATCCGTGCAGAACACGGTGATTTCATCCTACAACAGTTTGAGTTTCACACATCCCAGTGACTGACAAAAACACACACAAACCTGATTCGGAGGGCTCCAAAATACCGCTCACTCAAAAAAAACAGACAAAGGCCACACACATCCCATGACAAATAAGAAACGTAGTGCACATACACCCATCATAGTGTCTTACAGATCACAACAATGCTCGCAGTTACACACATAAACACACACAGGGTGTGTTGCGCCTGACGGCAGCGAGGAGTGAGTCAGAAAAGCTGACGTCACCAGCGAACACAGCTAACACAGTCCATCCTGTGTGTGTGTGTGTGTATGTGAGAGAGGGAGAGACCAGCAGTGAGCCCTGCAGATGTTCTCTTCCTCATCACACACAAACAAAATTTACAATCAGAGAATCTGAGTATGTATTCCCACAATGAGGTCAGCGTGTATCAAAAACAGATTGAGCTGGAATGACGAACAGTGTAGCCCCGATTCATCCTGCTGTCCATCCAGCATCAATGATCAAACTGAGTATAACTTAACTAGCTGAAGTTCTTTCTATCTTATTTTCTACTAAAAGCATCAGCACCATATCCACAAAAATCCACCCTACCACCTATCTCCTGATCTCCCTCTTTCTCTCCCTCTCTCGCTGTTAACATAGTGAAATAAGCTAAAATTCTAAAATGCCAAGTGCAATTTGCTATTTTCTACAGACCTAAGGCTTTCAAATTGTGTGTTCTTGCCTCTAACTCCACCTCACTTTCTTTTTCACTCTCTCTCTCTCTCTTCTTTTCTTCCATCGTGCCACAGACTGCAGGAGCTTTATCAGGTCTCTGTCACGGCTGAAGGGTCTCGCCGGGGCCGTTAAAAACACACACACACACACACACATACACACACGCAGAGCTCAGTGAGTGACAGCAGCCTTCCGGCCTGGGGGTAAATCTCTCCGCCGCGATGCTCGACTAAGCTACGCCTTAAATCTCCATGCCGACAGATTACAGGACACAGAGAGAAAAAGAGAGGCTGTGGAGAAAGGAGGAGCACACTCGTTTATCTAACATATGACTGTTTTCTCATGACTTCATCCAGACGCTGCTATCCATAGCAGCCCCTGCATCCCTCCATCATATACGATCATCCCCCGCACCCTCCGTCCCGAAGCCCAAGCATTCTCTCCATCCCTTTCTCTCTCTTTTTCCTCACTCCCTACCAAGTGGCAAATCCAATTCTCCCCATGGATGGATTTGGATTGCAAGAGTTCTGCTTGTTAGGTTAAAGAAAAGTTACAATGAAGGGAAAAAGATTTAAGGCAAAATCCAATGCACCTCGGGTCTTACTGCAGAACTTCCTCCCACAGCCCGCACACCCCCACACCCCTGTCCCCTCACACTGGAGCCCCAGGACTTACTGAAGGCCTCCACCAGGTCTCCCTGCATGCTATAGGGCACCAGGGGCTCAGGCAGCTCAGAGAAGAAGGCCTTCATGGCTCCGGCTACTGTGTTGATGGTGAAGTCTTTCTCCACCAGGTCCAGGTTGTAGTCTGACAAATCGATGGAGAGAGAGAGAGAGAGAGAGAGAGAGATAGAGAGAGAGAGGGACACAGAGAGAGAGAGAGAGAGAGAGAGAGAGAGAGAGAGAGAGAGAGAGAGAGAGAGAGAGAGAGAGACAGAGAGAGACAGAGAGAGACAGAGAGAGAGAGAGAGAGAATGAGAGAATGAGAGAGAGAGGGACAGAGAGAGAGATTAGAATCTGAACATTGGCACAAACCAGAATGAGGAAGTACAAAATACATTCACTCCAAAATCAAACACATACCTCAATACCTCAACTTCAAAGCACACACATACCTCAATACATTAACTTCAAAATTGCACACATACCTCACAATTTCACATGCGTACACACAGTAAGATATGCATCTGCACACACACAAGGTCAAAACAGGTCTGCTTTCAGAGTCTATTCCACACTTTAACAAAACAAAAATTCAATAGCACCTTTGTGGATGTTACATTTGAGCATTTTGGTAAATATTTTAAAAATTAATAAACTGCAGCCAATTATTGCCCAGGTTTGAGTAGAGGGAGAGAGAGCCAAAGAGAAAAACTACTGGTGTACCAGTCTCTCCTCCATCGTGCTGGTCTTCAGATCAATGTGAGTGAAAGAGAAAGAATGTGTGTGTGAGAGAGAGAAACTTAATTAAAAAAGTCATTTTCTGATTACTTTTTCCTTTACAAAGGTAGCGTAAGGGAGAAGCAGAGAGGCAAAAAAAAAAAGGATTGCAGATATGGTTGGAGAGTTCTTGAGCAGGCCTAAGAGAGCTCCCGTTTCCAAAGTGCAGTACTTCAGATGCTGGTTTCTCCTGTAATGGGTTATCTTAGTCTTTAGGGAGCTGATGAAGTGCCATCTTCAGTATGACTATGAGACACCTGTGCTGTAGCTTCAGCTGTAATTGTCTTGTCCCATTGGCCTCAGGTTCAGAATGAACCGACACAGGACTTCAACTCTGATTACCTGAGTCGGATTCAACCTCAACCAGGCGTGGACACACGGATACGCTTGTGCATACACGTACACACACACACACACACACACACACACACACACACACGTACCTTCTTGCTCTGCTATCTATCTAGCCAGCGAGCATGCTTCATTAACCAAACCAATCTGGAGGTAATTAACTGCCCACACCAGACACACACGCATGGGCACATCCATTGGTAACACTCATACATGCACACGTATGAACATGCACACACACACACACACACACACACACACACACACACACACACACACACACACAGGACCACATAGAAGATTGAGGAGGCAGCTCTACGGACTAAAGAAAGTGAAGGCCAATTCCCTTGGTGGGATTAATGCATCCAGATGCTCCCTGGTTAGTTAAGGGGATCCAGCCTACAACAGGCTTATAGATAGAAACGGGACACACACACTGGCATCTTCATGGCCTTTTACTTCACACCCAGCATGTGAGTGTACAGATATACATGTGTGTCTCAGACATAGCATTTGAGTGTAAGAGTGTGCATGTGCATGTGTAAGGGTGTGCATGTGAATGTGTGTATGAAGTAACACACCTTGGTCAAACTGCCGCTGCATGCTCTCCATCTCTGCCTTGTTCCCACTGACCCTGTAGATGCCCTCTGTGGTCAAGCCTGAAGAAGAGAGAGAGAGAGAGAGAGAGAGAGAGAGAGAGAGAGGTTATTAGCTCAATGTTCTTTCCATCAATTTGCAATGTCACAAGTATCAAGTATTGGCGGTAGCCTATCAATCCCCTCCTGGCTATAATAAGCATTATAGCTGCAGGACCCCTTTGATATAATGAATATCATAATGCAGTTTATAGATGGACTCTGTAATGGCCTCTCCCCGTGTCCCCTACCATCTAAACACACTATTAGCACTATTTATTAAAACCATAAAGCACTCCTGCAGGCCCACTAAGAGCCCACCGGTGCATTGTGACCAACTCAACTGAGGCTACCAGAGCTCGTCACACATTAAAGTGACTTGATGAACTGTGGATGTGGCTTTTCCTCTCTCAACCTAACTCCCTGCACCTCTCAGTCTTCCCTTGTTCATATCCGCCACTCATCCACCTATACCCAGTCATGGAAAAGGCAAGCATGTGGACAGAGAAGAAGAGTGAGTGAAATAGAGGGAAAGCAGTCAGTTCAGAGAGAAAGGAAAGGCACAGCTCGCTTCATTTCGGTTCATTTATTTTTTTTCCAATTAAAGAAAGATAACTTTTTCTCTATATTTCTCCTTGCTCCATTCCCCTCCCTTTCATTCTCTCTATCTTCACACTTATGTGGCGACTCAGGGAGACAAAGACCGATCCAGAGGGAGCGAGGGAGATAGGGAGTGGCACAGAGAGAGAGAGGGAGAGAGAGAGATAGAGAGAGGCAGGGAGGAAATGAGAGAGCTCTCAGTCCAGGCATAGAGCATCGATCCCCTCCTTCTACCAATCAATTATCCACAAAAGCTTTTCTAGCCAGACACCAGTGAAAACAGGGATGGAGGGAGAGATAGAGAGAGGGGAGTAGTGGAGCAGGTGGGTAGAGAGAGATAGGGGCAAAATAGGAAAAAGCGGCCAAGGATGGGAGCGATAGCGGGGAGTGCGGGGACACATAGGAGTGAGGGTCAGATTGATGAAAGAGAGAATGAGGAAAAAAATAAAGGGGATAAGATAAGGGAGGATATATGGAGGGATAGGAGAAATGCGCTGAAAACAACAGAGCAGAGAAAAGATGGCGGTGGCAGGAGAATGAAAAGAATGGAAGAAAAGCCGCTGGAAATGGGAAGGGAAGAAGAGTGATAAGAACAAAAAAAAAAATCAGTCGGGAAGGGAGGTAAATAAAGATGATTTTGGAGTGATGATTTGGAAAGGTGAACTCTCATCCCCCTCTGTGTTCGGACAGCAGTGTTCTCTTCCTCTGGGGTCAAACCAAACATTAGCACTTCCTGGGGTCAAAGTAAATATGAGCGCTTCCTCTGGCAAACAAACGTCCTATCTGCATCCTCTAACTACGTCTCTTTTAGCCCTGACTTTTTCTAATAACCCTCCGCTCATTTCTTAGGCTGTAATCAATCATTATTACAGCACAAATAAAGACAGACAAATCTCATATTACCCGTTAACACTTTTAACCGCTCTCTGAGCTCATGTCATCATGTTCTGCGTACACATGAATGGTGCAGAAGCCTAAAAATACAGCGCTGATATCTATGTTGACTTCACAGCTTCAAACAGCGCTCAGGGTGGCCATTACCATCTCACACACACACACACACAAACACACACTCTAAACTCTGAGAGTGTGTGATAAATGCCAGAGTGTTGTTAGCTCCTGCAGCATGTTACTGTGTGACAACAGTCCAGCTGATCCCACATCAGCCCAGATCCCAGTCTGTCTCCCGGGTTCGGCAACCAGAGGCAGATTTCATAGGTCACCGGGGAGACAGGCAGTCGCTGGGCGCTGCCCTTTACGTCGCTATGGAGGCTGCTACAGCCAGCAGATATGCCTGCGCACGCTAACACACATTCATCACCTCAGCACCCACGAGCCGAACTCACTGCAGCTACCACACTGGGAGAGAGCCGGAGCTGGAGAGAGATACCAGCAGTCACTACGGATCGATTTTATATAGCTGCTTTTCTACAGAATCACAAAGTATTACAATAATACAAAATACCACATCCAGTCCAGGCCCAGGGAGGGAGTGAGCTGTGGAGCACGAAGAAGAGGAGCGACAAAGAAGTTTGGAGATGGAGGTAGTTTTGATTCTGTGTTCTGCCAAAACTATAAATCTCCAAAAATTTGAAAAGTTGGTTCATGTCCCATTCATGCATTCAATATTTTACAATATGTATTTCAACAGTTTTGCTTGGTCCGTAGGTCACAAAATATTTTTTCAAACATGGCGACCAGTGTCAGTACTCTATACAGTAAGACCAAAAAAGGGAAACTGAAGATTCAAGGTTTTTCAGATATATGGACACAGGGCTTTAAGAGGATTAGCAGCGACATTTAGACAGACAGACGATGATAGACAGGAAGGCGGGAACACTGGGTTTGGGATTCGGTTAGAAGCTGTGTGCTTAGAATGTATTTTTGGTGGAGGTCGAGGGGGAAGGGAAGGATGTGGGTCAAAGCTACAGGTCCAGGGTCCGCCTCATAACGTCACTCACTATCAGCAAACGCTATACTGGCCGACGTTGTGTCCGCACTATACAGTCATTTCCTGTGAGTTCCATTATACCCAGAGATTGCAAAGGGCAGAGGGAAGATAAGTAAAGTCTGATTTACAGCAATTACAATCAAAACTAAATAATACATTGTAACTCATTTCCCCTTCCAGTCCCAACAATCCTCTGTATCTGTGTGTTGTTCTAAGTGCCTGTGCTGTATGTCTGTGTTCTTGTGTGTGCGCGTGTAAAAACAAAATACTTCTGTGCACAGATTATCATTGGATCTGACTGTTGGATGTGTTTGCCAGCACACACACACACACACACACAAACACAACACAGGAACAAGCATATACGCACACTGAAAAGAGCTGAGCCCAAACATTCTTTCAATTTCCTACTATGTGATATTGATCGGAGTGAGGGAGCTATGGGGCAGAACATTACCACCAAGAGAGCTGGCATCCCACTGGCAACGACACACAGACACGCACACACACAAACACACATGCAGCATGCTGGAAAGAGGGAGGAAAGGAGAGAGGGAGGTGAGGGGAGAAGAGAGATGGAGGGGACAGCAGAGGAGGAAAATAGAGCAAATGGAGGGAGAGAAAAAGGACAGAGGGAGATGGAGAAATGCGGGCTGGGAAGAAGAAGAAAGAAATGAAATCTGACAAGTGAAGGTATTCAGAGAGACACAGAGGGAGAAGAATGAACGGATGGGGAGAAAGAAGGAAAGAAACAAGGGCGCAGGAGAGCTCGGTAAGGAGGAGAGGAGAGGAAACAGAGGATTAGGAGGAATACTGAGGGAGCGAGTGAGAGCAAGAGGTGAAGGAAAGCTTGTATGTAGATAAAAGAACAAGGCCTCTGGAGGAGCTGTGTACGTACATAAATGCACGCATATTCAAGGACCCTTTCTCTGTCATTCAGGGACACAAACATCCATCCGACCCATTATCATGGCTTGGAGCTCAGTGATCCTTGTTTAACTGCTCCAGTGAACAACATCCGAACAGAACAAGGTGATATCTTGGTATCTAGAGCCTAGCCCCTATACTCCAGCACAGAGCGAGGCAGTGGGAATTTTGCAAGGCCTCAGTAATCCACCAACACAGTCTTTAATCAGGACAGAGATTACAGTGGAATGCATTGGCAGAACATGTCAATAAGCCATGGCAATGCCTCGACAAACTCTCCAACAACAACAAAAGGCAACGCATTTAAACTTTCTATGGAAGGCAAAGAAAAGATAGGTAATGTGTGTGTGAGATTCCTTTAAACATTAGTAGGACGAAACTGTACAAACAAGGTTCCTAAACCACATACAGTTAGCTACAATCAAAAACAACATATTTACATTCAAATCTAAATATAGCGATAGCAGTCCTAAAAATGTCTATATGCAGACATGCACACACACACACACACACACACACACACATCTATGCTGCACTAACTAAGTCTCTTCTGGTTTAGTGTAACAGCTGGTGGCAGAGTGAGAGGCAAGCTGGCAGGCCCAGGGCAGTGGGACACCAGAGCAGCCTGGCGGGGGGGTTTGGCATCTGGGCACCAGGGTAGCAAGGTTAGGAGAGGCTAGCCAGCCCCATCTGTGCACCCACTCCCAGAGGAGAGGAGAGGAGAGGAGAGGAGAGGAGAGGAGAGGAGAGGAGAGGAGAGGAGAGGAGAGGAGAGATGGGGTGGTGTGGGTGGCTGGTGGCAACAGACTGAAAACCTGTAACTGGCTAAACACTGTGCACTGACCCACACTTAGTCCAAGGTTTATCACTGAAAGCACATGAGAATATTTAAATAAATGCATACAATCAGAATTAAGCACACTATAACATGTGAAATTATTTGCCGTTCTACTTGTTTTTTTCATTACACTGCTGTAAATGTGGTTCTGATGACACTAAGGCTAGGACAAAAGAAACTGACTGTTACCATTGGAAACAGTAGCCACAATGATCTGATTGGAGCTTTCACTTGGCCCAATCGGGGGCAATTTGCCACAAAATCTTAGAATTCCCTTCAACTTGATTACTAAGTCACGGACCAAAGTAGCAGGGAGGGTAAATAATTACATATGCAGATAAGAAAGCTGCTCATCCGTGGTTGTTATCACACTTAATTTTGTTTTATTTTATGAGAATACTATTCGAGTTACCAAAATGTAAAACGAGTTACCAAAAGTAAACACACCTTCTTGGTCCCAGAGGTGCCCACATATAAAGCCTACAGCTCGGGCAAACACTACCATTTGTCAAACCCATACAAAGAATAAGGGAAACAGAAAAGAGAACACAGGTGCATGTGCATGTGCATCTGCATGTACGCACACATGCACACATGTGCTTTCGCTCGTGGGCACACAGACACAAAGGCAGCGTCTGGTTTAAGGAGAACTACAGAATTATAGTCTTGGAGCAGTTGGAAGTGAAGAACATACTCTAGGTAACAATCCCACCAGGGATGAGGATAAAAAAATCGAGGGCAGTAAAAAAGAGAAAAGAGAAGTCGAGAGAGGCAGGTATAAAGCAGGCAGAGGTGGAGAGGGTTCTTTGAAATCATTCTGACATACTTCATACTTAAACGGTTGAATATAACAGCCTATACTGCGTCCTACTGGATGCCAATGCCTGTCTGTAGTCCTTACACAGTGCACACTTCCATTACACAGAGTCTTACCTGTTGTTTCAATGAAACGGATACACTTCTCAATGAAGACTGGGATAGGCCGCTCAGGAGTGACCACGTTGACCAATGGCACGCCAAAGTAGTTGCTTTCGATGGGCTTTGAGATGGAATGCCTGGGTTTGGGCCGCGGTTTCTGCAAAAGAGGGGGAGGAAAAGAGTGGTGGGAGGAAGAAGAGAAAACACATCAGAATGTTTTCATTTCTTTCTATTATTTCAGCCTGGGCACTGACTGACGTCGACGCTGCTGACATAGGCACACATTTCAAAAATCACGTTAAGTACGTTCAGGGGACTGGAAAAGAGGCATTGTTCTTAAAATGACTGGAATTTAGATGGAACTGACGCTGACCTTATATATTACACAGAGACATTATGTTATTATATTAGTATCTACTTACTTACATGAGTACCCACTGGTGAGTAAAAAAACCCAAAACACACACACACCAACGCACACACCCATCCAGCACATTCCTTCAAACCTTAAACTGATAAGCAATCATACATTCCTGTCTTGAGCCCTGTGGTGTGCGTCAGTGTGATATACATCTCTGTTCCACTCATCGCTCTGTTCTCTCTATCCTTTTGACATTCTCTCTCCCTCTCTCTGTCTCTATTTATCTATCTCTTTCTGTCTCTCTACTGCACTGCAGCTCCCAGATAATCAAACATCTTATTCATTGTTTAATTAGTTTCTAACTCCTGTTATTCCGTTAAGAGACCTCTGATACACTCCTACAACATTCTCCTCCTGCCTCAGTATCGTCGAGGCAGCAGCAGTAATTGTACTGTGCTTTAATAGTGTTCAGTGGGAATGTTTTGTAGGCCCCTGAGGCCTGGATCTCTAGTAAGTCTGTCAGCCCCCCAAGGCTCGGCCCTGGCAGGCTGGGTGGTGAGGCAGGGATGCATGGTTGGCTGGGCACATAGACTGTGGAGCAGTGCGGGCCTGACAGACAGACAGACAGACAGACAGAGGAAAGGAGCAGAGGAGTGCTCATTAGAGAAAAGGAGCCTGGCGTGCCCTCTGCTCCAGATACTGGCCTCACTGCACTCCACTAAACACCCTGACGCCGCATATACACACTCACTCACAGTAATACTCAAGAAAACAAGCAGGGAAGCACTCATTAAAGACCAAGCAGATCAGCAAAGGCGCACATAGGATTTTTCTGCTGTCGTCTGAACCTTTTTTGAAATTTTGTTATCTGTTGTTTATCTCTCTTCTCTTTCAACTGCCTCAGGAGTGCCTAGGTCTCTTTTTTCATTAGGTTGCTACCTAGGGTTTCTTTCCATAACAACCTATGTGTATGGATCCTCCTAAACCCCTTGCAGAGAGTCCAAGCTGGAATTCCTTCTCTTATCACTCCCAGCTACCTCCCCCGCTACTCTGCCTGTTCCTCAAACCACTGTGACACTCCCTTTCTCCACATAGTGTAATCCTTACACTTGCAGCCATTAGCTGCACATTTAGATATGGTGCATATACACACCGAGTGTATGTCAATGAGCGAGTGCCAGCTTGCACAGGCACATATAAACGTGTGCACTGTGCACAAAAACACACACAGAGGGCTTTAATTGAATCAAAAGGGCTAGTAATAGGCGTGACACTACAACACAACAGCCTCTTTGGTAGTAGAGGGCTGTGCTGTCATAATTCAGTGGCAGCTTTGTGTTTAGCCCCGAGTAACAGTTCATCATTTATTTGTGTCCTATCACACTGACTGTGCTGTATATCCGTGCCCTATCTCAGCTTAGCAGACTGTCTCTATGCCTCTCTCTCTCCCTCTCTCCTTCCCTCCCTCTTTCTCTCTCACTGTCTTCTCCCTCTCCCCCCCTCGCCCTCTCCCCCTGCAGTTCTGCCTTCTGGCCACTCCTTTTAGTTGCTGACTGAGACAGGATATGTCGCCAGCGCTGAGAAGACAAAACAGACCTCTACCACACAAGACAAACAAAACACATCCTTAATAATAACATACAGGCATGCATGGTGCACGTTTACATGCACTGCGTGCTCTTGCAAACGCAGACAAACACACAACAGCTAGACATAAAAGAAGAGAGCCCACAGCTCTATTGCAATTCTTATTTCTCCCTCCCTCCATTTTCTTTTTCGTTCTCTTGTTCTGTTGTCTCTGTCTTCTTGATTCTCTCCCTCTTTCTCATTTCTTGAGCGGGGGGCATTAGAATGGAACTAGGTGACTGAGGAATTTGAAACATTCCACTTGCTGGCTGAGGGGGTTTTAAAAAAGCTGCAGGAGAGAGAGAGGAAATGTTTCCGGCCTCTCGCTGAGGGAGGGCAAGAGAGAGAAAGCAAGGGAGCGAGCGAGCGAGCGAGCGAGCGAGAGAGAGAGAGAGAGAGAGAGAGAGAGAGAGAGAGAGACAGAGAGAGAGAAAGAGAGACAGAGAGAGACAGAGAGAGAGACAGAGAGAGACAGAGAGCAAGGGAGACAGAGCAGAGAGAGGTAGAAGGAGGGCAAGGAGTAAGAGACCAATTCCGCACAGTCAGTCATAGCCTGAGGTAAAAGGGGGTTTTAAGAGGGACTCGGAGTCTAGTTTCAATTATTTGTTCCTCCCCGTCATGACTCAGAGTGGTAGACATTACCCTAAGGGAACTGTTTACACTACATAAACCCAAACCCTCACCCTAAAACCATTAAACCATTAACAAAGCCAACTGAAAATCAGACTTTGTGTTAACCCTGACCTGTCACTACTAACCTCAGGTCATTGCTACAATGACCCTCCCCAAAATGACCCAATAACTCAATAACAGGTCAGTTATCCTGAGGGGGATTTCAGGCTGCAGCAGATTCAAAATGGAGTCTTATCTATAGACAGCTGCTTAAGGAACAGGTGACAGAACCTAATCACTTAGTAAGGGTCCCAATTAAGCCATAATGGTCTAATGTGGATAGGCCCCAAACCAGCCCAGGAGCACAAATCAGCACTACTGATTACAGTAATGATGACACCGCTGATGTAAAGCCTGCCTGCTTCAATTTTCTTGATTTGTTTTGAAATGTCAAGGTATATAATGTGGAATGTGATACTTTATTGATTGATTCCCTCTTCTCTTGGTCTTCTCTAACCACTAGGCCACCCTGCTGCTCCATATTTCAGTTGTCCCTGGGTACAGTATACACTACAAGCTAAGTCAGGGTTAGCATATAAAAGGAAAGAACATAATGTAGGCAGAGTTAGGAGCCAAGGGAGGAGAAGGCCTTCACAGAGGTATTGGGACATCACAGCTGAGTGTGTGAAAACATTAATCATCCCTCTCCTGTTCCACCCTACTGACAGCCATGGTAATTATCACACACACACTCACAAAACATACACAGCTTTAACTCCTACTCAGGTGGCACTTCTGTGTCGGGCCTTGTGTGTGAATGAACGGCGTATCAGGCTGATACGCCTAACAGTGTAAGGTCAAATGTATCACCACAACATGTGTGAGAGACAAGCGCAGGAGAGAGGGAGAAATGAACAAAGAGAGGGAAAGTCTAAGGACGGAGACGGAGGGAGGCTGATACCTGTGTGTGCTATACCTCCATCAGAAAATAGAAAGGAAAGCCAAATATGAGGAGAACATAATGGGGAGAGCGAGAAACAGCGTGACAGGAATGTGAGAGGAAGAAAGTATGAATCAGCAGGAAGAGAATTACTGTGAATGTGACGGAATGAAAGGAAGGAAGCAAAGAGAAAGCGAAGCCAACAGGGGAGAAGGGGAGTCTGAAGAAAGAGTGTGCTGAATATGTCCGGCAGTCTTGGTACATGTCTCAGTGCAGTACCACGGCAGTGCCTAAAACCATGCTGCCTTAACTGGATAACACTGATGTCACTGACTAGATCACTAATGACACATGCAGTGCACCATTTGACAACTCAGCTGTCAATAACAGAGAGGAGCCAGTTATTAACAGACTAACACTGAAGCTGAAAGCAGGGCAGTGATAGCACCATCGGGTTTGTAAATTATGATTAAAGAGTGAGTTGGTGTGAGCAAGGTTTTAATCCTGGATAAAACACTACTGTGCTGAGACTCTGTCCCCCTTTTTTTCTCTTGTTAACACTGTCATTTGCTGACCAGCAGGGAGGTTTACAAATGATCTGGTGAGATATAACATTAGTTTTAATGGCTGTCCATGTGACACTATAACAAGAATATAAGAAGGAAGCTGAAGTTTTTAGAATCTGGAGGAAAGAAATGTCAATGTCATGTCATGTCTCTGATATAATGGGAAACCTGATGCAAGCAAACACACATGCACACGTGCACAAACACACAAAATAACGGGCCACAGCATGCAGCTCTGTCCCTATTCATTAAGAGTTTCTGCCTTGCTATAGAAGTTCAGCGGCTGGAATTTCACTCTTCTTCTGATGATCGGGGCTAGTTGGGAGGGCTCCCACAGAGCAGTCAGGGAAAAATATGGCAGGCATCGTCTCAGAGGAGGCCCTACAGTATGTCATGTTTCCAATGGCTAGGTTGCAGTGAGCAGAGTGATGATACCAAAATCTTCACTTCAGTGATAAACACAATTGAATCTGAGCCAAGAACTAATTATACTGGGGGAAATGCACATTCCCATTGCTGAGCTAATAGAATAATCATTAGATATAACTTCAAAAATGACATATCCAGCATTTGGAATAAAAATGACAATTGCTCTGACAAAATGATTACTAGGATAAAGTAAAAACAAACTACTTTACTTGTAGTACTGAAGTATATTGGGTAATTTAGGTCCTTGGTTGAAAAATGCTCAATATTTTAAAGATATTGAGTGGTTAACTTCAAGGAACAGATTTTTTCCAAAATGGAATAAAACTCCTCAACTGCTGTATTTGGGAATAGTCAGCTAAATCTTTCATTTTTCAATTTAGAATTTATGTTGGTATTGATCATTTCACATAGTTGAGGTATATTCACAAACTCATACACATGCATGCACAAACACTAACCTTTGTATTTATGCGCAGGCTCTTCAGGATATTTCTCCTTTTGGGGTCCTCACTCTCCTCGTTGACAGAGTTGTCCTTCTGGGCTCCCCCCAGCTCATCCTGGCTAGCCTTGGGTGGGCCACCCATCTCATCATCACTGCCAATAGAGAAGCTGGTCCTGAAGCTGCTGAACTTGCCGAGCCGTTTGGATCGGTCTCTGTAGAGCTTAGGCTTCACACCAATGGCTGACAACTTTCTCCTACGCTCCAGTGAGCTGCTGTCAGCCTCACTGTCTGACCCATTCCCCCCACCACTGCCATTGGAGTGACCCTTGTTGGCATTGCGGATGGTGATGATCTTGCCCTGTGTGCTGTCATGAGGGACAGAGTAAATGTTCTCCTCCTCTGTGGGTCGAGGTTTACTCACAGCATCCATAGGCTCTGCGTAGTCTGAGGGGTCATAGCCACCATCGCTACCCGGAGCCCAGGTGACAGCTTGGGGCAAGGAGCGTCGGTTGGTGCCACCCTGCTGCTGGTCCATGTAGGGGCCAAGGTTGACCTTACGGACAGGCTTGGGCTTAACTTGTGGAGGAACCTTGTTGTTGAGCTTGCTCTCAAAGGTGCTGATCTCAGAAATGACAGAGAAGGCATCACTTGAATCCAGATCTGGGAGCTTGAAGCTTCCCATATGGGAGCTGAGACTACCGTCTTCCCTCAGGGTAGGGTAGGGTGGTGACGGGTCAATATCATCTTCTGAGTCCAAAAGAGTGTTAACTGGACTGGGGGAGCCACAGCGAGGGCTGATGCTCTCATTGGTGCAAGCCTCAGCCACATTGTCATACATGTGTGTGGCCTCTACAATGGTGCGCTTCTCCACCACCTCCTTGAGGAAGGATTGGAAGAGGTCTATCTTATGAAGCCCCCCTACTACCCCACCATGCCCACATATTACTGTGTTGAACCTGGCCTCTATTTCATGGGCCAGATCCTCTCCCTGAATGACCTGTTCCCTGGCTGACTCTGAGTCTGACAGCTCCATTTGACTCTCCCCTACCGCTAGCAACTGCACTGGGATGATGTCTTGCACCTCACACAGAAAAGCGCACAAGGTCTCCATAGAGGCCTTGCGGCGGGCAGAGTAGACCGCAATGTAGCCGTGGACCAGCCTGCTCTTGCGGAGGGAGAATGAGGAGTGGAAGGAGAGCAGAGACAGCTCAATACTCTGCCTTTGAGCTCCCACACTGAGCTCCAGCAGAACCGAGGTACCGCTGCTGAGGCTGGAGGCTGGACGACAATGCTGGGGCAGCAGGAAGGGAGCAAGGAGCTGCTCTAAGTCGTACGTGTCTCCACACATGAGGCACATGACTATCCTCAGGTCTGCCTCTGGGATGGGCTGGGACTGAGAGTCTCTGAAGGCAGAGGGAGGAGGGGGCAAGGGAGGGGAGCTGCTCCCTAGGCTTCTCCGGGATTCTAAGAGACCCTTCAGCATCTGGTTGATCTGCTTCTCGTTGACATTGCGCCCATAGCCCACCCCCGGGGAGGCAGGGTCTAGGTAGGCACACTGCAGCTTCCCAGCCACCTGCTGCCCTTGGTGGATAAGAGTCTGAGCTGTCTCCCCTCCTATATCCCCTATGGAGCCCACCCCCCGCTTGGTGACGAGAAGGAGGGACAGCGGGAGCTGAGCTAAGCTGTTTTCCCTTTCCCTTCTGCTTAGGGTTGACTCCCTAAGCTTCTCTAGACTCTCCATAACATAGGAGAGGGACTCCTTTGAGTTGTACAAACAGAGGCAGCCATGGGGTGTGAAGGTGGGTGTGTGGAAGGAGTTGACTGGCAGACGTACATTGCCCTCTATGGGTCGGAGGGCTAACTCATACATCTTCCCATCTAACACGTACCGGTCGTCACTGGTGCACAAGGCCCTTATCTCGTTAGCCATCTCTCTGGCCAGCCCATCTTTCCCTAGGATGACAAGATTTATCCGATCAGCCCTCCCTCCCTCCAGTCTTGAACTGTCTGATGAAGGGTAGCGGGTAGGGAATCTGGAGGCCAGGATCTGCTCTATCTTACTGTCCACACAGTGGGGGCTGTTGGGACAGGTCTCCTTGGTGGGGTGGTAGACAAAGTGGATATGTTTCAATACCAGGGCATCCCTTTCTGCCTGTAGCTTCTGCAGGGCTTTAAACCTTTGCTCCTCTCCCAACACCTCCTGAATTGCGCCCATTTTCTCTTTGCTTGGCTTTGCATCCACTTCCAGCTCATAGAACAGCTCAGAGTATTCTAGAAGCAGTTCCTGGAAGTCCTCTTTGGCTCGGTCAATGATCTCCTTCTGGTGTTTGTTGTAGATATCCATATATTCAGCCTCATCCAGCCACTGGTAGAAGTCTTCGTTCATGATGAAGCTTCGGGCCTCCTCCCAGGGTTTCCCTGCTGTGATGAACGGAGAGACACTCAGCTTCTCCTTGAACTCCCACCTCATCTCTGCCCGCTTGCGCTCATTCCTCAGCTGCTCCAGGTGGGTCTCATAGACAGCCTCAGCTGCGGGAGTCTCCAGGAGGTCCTGGGGGATGCGGTCATCCTCCATTTTATCAATGTGTGGCGTGGTCTCCCAAGGGGTGTCATCCAGCACTACAAACCACTGGGAGAAATCTCTCTTTGTCTCCAGGACTTTCTGAACCCCAGACCAGCTCAGGTGGTCAATCTCATCCAGCTCAGGTACTAGTAAAGATAGGGCCTGGGGTAGAGTGCTGAGATAGGCCTTCCTACGCTTCTCTATATGCTCTTGTTTAAGTCTGTGCACATGCTGCTGGAAGAGCTTCTTGGCTTTAGCTGTCCCCTCCAGGAATACATAGTCCTTGTACTCACTGGAGGACTGCATGCGGCATTTGATGTTGGGCCATGTCTCGTTGTGGTTCTTGACAATTCGGTTGACCAGCCACTCATAGCGGTCTTTGGCTGAGGCAATCTGTTGACTCTGTTGTTTCAGTGCCTCAAAGTAAGGGATGATTTTGGGCTTTCCCCTACTCTTGTCTATTAGCTGAACCAGTGTGAGAAAGGCTAGGTCAACATTGACGTTAGAGCGCGCTGATGTTTCCACCACCTGTAGGTTCTTCTTAGCTAGGGCAAAGGTGTGGGAGTCTTTTATATAACGCTCTACTCCTTCATCACATTTAGTGAGAACCAGTACCACAGGTTTCTTGGTTTTGGCTAGCTGGTTGTACAGGTTGGTGACAAATTTCATCTGGTCCTCAAAGCTACGGTTCATACCCCTGCTAACGTCCACACAAAGTAAGAAGCCATCCACCATCAGCTTGCCTTCGGGCATCTGCTTCTGCTCAAAGTCCTGCTCCAGGCCCAGTTGATCCGTGCAAAAGTACATCAACTTCTCAGCCGAAG
Organism: Centroberyx affinis; assembly: GCF_046629955.1. NCBI lineage: Eukaryota > Metazoa > Chordata > Actinopteri > Beryciformes > Berycidae > Centroberyx > Centroberyx affinis. The sequence continues at coordinate 31,049 of NW_027280744.1, forward strand.
CCAACTTGGTGGAGGCTGCCCTCTTGATGTAAGGCTGGAGGGCCGTGCTGCGGTGTGGTTGGAACGTCTGATCATCGATGAACTCTGTCTGCTCCACCACGTGCATTCGACACTCCGGCCCCTCCTCCACCATCCGCCCAGCCTCCCCCCAGAACAGGAAGTGGTCATTGTTCACCACGCGGCCTCCAAAGTCACTGGTGCTGAGAACAGAGGTGTGGTCTAGGAAGAAGTCATCTGCACTGGGCCGGACAAAGCGGTTGCACAGGCAGGACTTGCCCACGCCACATTGGCCCTTCTCCTTCTCCGTGCCGGACAGTCCCACCACGACCAGGTTGTAGGTGGGTGCCCGGACATCTTGCTTTTTGGCCATCATCATCGCTGGCAGAGGCTCATCCTGCCATGCTGGCCACAAGCTCTAGGGAGAGGAGGAGGCTGCCAAGGAAGCGGGGTTTCCATGCAAGAGGAGCTCACTGGGCTGAGGTCGGGTCCTGCAAGACAGAGAGAGACAAGGGAGGGATATAATTAATCTAGAGAAATACAAAAAAAAGAATAATTCCATGACGGGATTCATTATTAGAGGAGAACTATTGCGCCTCTCATCTAAATTCCTACTGTGTGCCTATGTGCTGTTAATAATGTTTAATCTGTGATCCTATTTCACCGCAGAATGTTTCCTGAAAAGATTGAGGTCAGTAGCAAAGCTGCTGGAATGCTACACATTACTTAACCCAGCTGTAGCTCAGTAACAGGCAATTTCTCTCCATTTAACTCAGTTTTTATACTGCTATAACTGCAGTGCTAACAGTAGTGCCTTCCAGGTTTGATTGCTACGTTCATTGAGGCTCTATATATGTTTTGGCTTATTATCTCACATCTAACACTATGGTTGTCTCACTGCCAGCAGCATTTGAATCAAGTCATGTGGGGTTTTAGCTATCGCAGAAAACAGACACATGCTTGAGCACACAAACACATATGCACATACACAAAACACCACACACTTATGAAAACAGGCACACTCAGCCCCATGCACCCAAACTGAAAGACACACACAAGAAGATGAAAGCTGATAAGTGTTCCAGAGCTAAAGTTACTAATTGGCCAACTAGGGAAAGCCATCTGCATTTTAAAAGGCTGCATTGCCTGTTGGCTGACTCGCCTCCATCAAAAACACGTTTTCCTATGTTTCTCACCACACAGCACTCCGCAAATGGATTGGAGTTGGCTGATGTACCATCACTAATTATAATGTCTCAACATATTTACGTAGATGTAATAGTTGTGCAATTTGGTGCTGTGCTGTCAAGAAACAGCACACAGTTGTTCTAATCCAGGCTCAGTTGACTGGCTCTCTAAACAATACAACTCATCCCATCGGCAGACTAGATCTAAAAGTGAGTGAGTGTGTGAGTGAGTGAGTGAGTGAGTGAGTGAGTGAGTGAGTGAGTGTGTGTGTGTGTGTGTGTGAGTGAGTGAGTGAGTGAGTGAGTGAGTGAAAGAAAGAGAGAGAGTCTTTATGGATGGGCCCTTTTTTGACAGTGGAGCTTGTAAGGAACAACAGCCTGCCAGACAAAGACAGCCAACACATAGACTTGCAGTATGCGGCCACCCTAGTCATCTTATGGTAACTGAGCAGTTAATTTAGTAAAACAGACATTAAAACCACTGTTAATCATGAATGGCTTTTTTGACAGCGAGCACAAAGGCAGACAAAGACTTCATTGCTGCTGAATTGAGTTTGTCAGACAACAGAGAACTGCAGATGCGCAAAGAAAAACTTCAAAGTCTAATACCACTATACCAGAGGGGCAGGGAAGGAAAAAGAAAGGGTAAGAGTAAGAGACTCACTACAGCGGAATACATTGTAGATAGAATGCTCCCTCACACCTGCCAGGTATCGACTACTGCATACATTTTCATTTGAAAATCCTGAGTGCCACTAATTGAAGTTTAAAGCTGACAGTTATGGCAAAGCCTTGAAAAGCTGAGTTGCTGTAGAAAGCAAATTGTATTAACATTACAGAGGCAAGTGCTGCTGAGTGCCTTACCAGGTCCATAACCAAGTACCAGCAGAAAAGGAATCAATATCAAAAAGAATGTCTTGTGTTTTGATATTTGTAGAGGAAAACATGCATGAAAAATGTATCAAGGGGCTCAGAGATAGAACCAGTCTCTGTAATAATAAGGTGTGTTGGTGTGTGTGTGTTGTGCTTGGTCAGCCTGCAGGTCGATACAGTGGAATAGCTATAAGACCTGGGAATCATGGTTAATTCATGGTCTTCTCTTTTCATGACCCTCTACTGGGAAGTATATATGCCAGTGTTTGTGTGTGTGTGTGTGTGTGTGTGTGTGTGTGTGTGTGTGTGTGTGTGTGTGTGTGTGTGTGTGTGTGTGTGAGAGAGAGAGAGAGCATCTGTGTGTGTTAGCCTGTGATCAATGGTCACGTCCAGTTGGAAAAATAGTACAGTGTAAACAGCCATGGCTAGATGAGAAAAACTGCAGGTGTGGTATCTACACAGCTAGAGTGAGCAGGCTTGGCTAAAAGTGCACCTCTGTCCTGACCTAGTCGTGTTCACATTAGAGAGCAGACGGCCTCAACTACAATCAGCCACATTAAACCACAACCTGCTGCCAGTGGATATGGTTCACTGATTAAACAGAACATGCAACTTGTCTGCTAATCACCATCCTTCTCAAAAACCTTTCAAAATTCTTTCATATATTTACATCATCCCCTCCTGTGCAAATACCCACTGATCTGGTTCAAAGACATGAGTATGTTAACTATGTGAAGCTTGCAAGATTACACGTGAAGAAAAGTCCACGTGATATAGCCTATCCTTTGAAAAAAACATCATAACGTGAAGTCCATCAATCAATATCTCTAAAATCCATTCTGTAAAAGTGTCTTTGTTCATTTTGTCAACCAAGGACTTAAGTTACCAACTATCCTTTAAAAGGTACTTTAAAAATGCATTTGTTTTAAATTTGTGCTATCAATCATTTTGTCAGGGTGGATGTCCCTTTTTTTCAATTTGTGGATATCTAATTTTGGAGTGTTCATGTGCAGATTGAATGGACGTGTAGCAAATTTAAAAAAATCTCTCATTACTGTGCAATGCGGTGCTAGCTTTTGTGACTATAAGATCACAGGGATTTGATTTGATTTGATTCAATGAAATTGTATGTGGTAAATTAAGGTGTCATAAACCTCAAAAGCAACTCTGGGTACCTTTGTGTGCTTTGGTATTGTAGGGGTTATGATCGGGGAATTGTGTCCTGAACAGAGTGAGTTGTTATGGCATGCTTCTAATAGCAGCCTGCTGAGGTGATGAGAAGAGAAGAGGGAGTTACATTAACAGATAGGCTAAGTATGACAGCTCTAGAGCCTACTGCCTACACACATTAGCACAAATAATCCACATGGGCTTACATATAAACATGCACACACGCACTTACTAAGATCTTAACCCATGTAATACCCTGGTGATCGTCATGTCATGTGAAATGGTCTTTGTTTGTGACCAGTTGTGAGTGTGTCTGGTTTAAATGGAGGAAGCACTCTTATCCCCTATAGGTCTGGAGACTGGCCTGGCTTAACACTCTGACAGATGCATTATATATGCTAACATCTGCTTCACTTACCCCAGTTAACTATTTTTGAGGATGTTTGTGTGTATGTGTGCACACACACACATGCAACCGTGTGTATAAGTCTACAAGTTCATACACATGCATCTGTGACAGGCAACTATCACACTCATTGAGGTCGGTGCTAAGAGCACAGGTTAGGTTAGGTGTGTGTGCGTGTCAGAGAGAGACAACATTTAAGAGCAGCGGTATTTCTGCAACAACCTCGGGAGGAATGCCAAGCGAAATAGTCCTAATGCAATTTTCATTGTTTTCCGCTCTGTCCGAGTGATATGTCACTGAGAGGAGAAGTAAACAAACAGACAGCTCAGCATTCAGTCTTAAGTGATGTGAGGATGCAACGGTTTAGGACATAGAAACATCAGATAATGGAGGAAAATAAAATACCTCGGAAGATTGCCTGGCCTGCCCATGCCAAAGTGACAGAACCACAGAATATATGTGACACTACAACTGCGCAATTCAACAGCCAGTCCACTGGCAGACTAAGTGCAGCAGTTCATACACAATAGATCTAGTCATTTAGGGAATACATTTCCTCTTTTTGGAGACCTATAAAAGACACCAGTGCCTGTGCTCAACCAGCCTCAGTATATCAGTCCGGTTGTGGAGCAGCCAGGCAGCCAGTCTCCCAGTACAGCCTGAGGCCTGGTGTCTGGTGCGCATGTCCAGCCGCATACCACTGTCTCCAGGCCCTGGGCTGTTTAGGGCTGAGGCAGAGAGATAGGTTAGGGCCTGTGCTGCATCTGCCTCTGACCCTGAAACCTAGAGGAGGGGCAAGCAGGAAAGGAGAAAGAGAGAGAGAGGAGGAGGACGAGGTTGAGGAGAAGCAGGAAGGGGTGGAAGGCATGAAGGAGGAGACAGAGGGTAGGAGGTTGGTGGACATGAGTGGGAGAGAGTGCAGAGAAGAATGGAGAAGGGGGGAAGGGGAGAGGGGTCAGTGACCTGGGTCATGTGAGCTGCACGTTGGACTCCCCTCAGGGAAGAGGGGCGGGGGCGTGGTGAGGCCGACTGGACGGTCAGGCTCTGACCAGGCACATCACTCTCTCCCTACCTAATCGCAAACAGCATTACAAGCAGGGCCTGTCCCAATACTTTACCACTGCTCCATTTCCCCCCTCTTGCCTCTCTTCTTCCTCTCTCCTCTAAGCCTTCACCATTCTACCTGGTTTGGAACGCTTGAAACACATAAAACGGCAATGTTGCCTCGACCGAAACCAGTCCTTTCTAGGTCACTGATTGCCTCAAGGACAGGAGAAGCCGAGGAAGATAGGGTGCATCTGTAGGGTATTGGAGTGCAGCCTGGAGCTAATGCTGGGGCGGCAGGGCGTGAAGTTCACACTAACACGCGCTTCAGAGGGCAGCGGGGAAGAGGCTGTGTTCACCACCCATGGGGAGGGACTGGGTACCCTTCACAGAGCGGCTGCATTCCTTTCATTACAGGGCTATGGAGAGTTAGCCAGGGAACATCAACCGGGAGTTTAAAGTGAGTCATTATCAGTACTGTGTACTCCTGGGGTTTTCCTTTACTATAACCCCTATCACTCTGACATGTTAGCCTACATGAAGGGTCGACATGTACTGTATAAGATAACCATGCGTGTAAGCTGGATCTCAAAGGGGCATGATGAAAAGACAAGTCAAGAGGATATTAGCGAGCTCGTAAATGTAGTGTGAACACAGAGCATGGTAGTGCAAATGTAAGGTATTTGGCATATGCTTACATGTAAGTGGAGGATGTGAATGTGATTAGATGGTGTGAAGACTATGAAGTAGGAACAGTGGGAAAGAGAAGCGTTTCTAATTGTAGATGTTACAAATCCCTTCAAAGATATCCCAAAGGAGACGTCCTTCACACAGTGTTCCTTCACACTTCGGGTGTGCAGAGACATTTCACGCTGATGGCAACAAAGTTCATATATTAAAACAGCAGGAGAGATAAACAAGGAAACCCGCGTTCATGGTTTCCCAGCAAGCTCTGCGGTTGTACAGTGTGTTCACCCGGGAAGGCTGGGAGTTGTCAGAGCCATAGGTCATGAAATAGTCATGAAGCGGTGTGATGGCGATGATGATGACAGAGAGGCAGCAGGGAAAAACTCTCTCTCTCTCTCTCTCTCTCCCCTATTCTCTGAGATACAAGGCTGCCCTGCCCTGCCCTGCTCCGTTCCAACACTTTTTTTCCTCTCTTTCTCACTCCCTCTGCATGATGTAAGGCATTCTGCAGCTCGTACTTCCTCTCTCCTCTTCGTATTCTTTCCCTCTCTCTAGCTTGCTCTCTCTCAATATTGTCTTGGCATAGAAATTTCCCTTCTCTTAATTATTTTCATTACCAGTCCTTATGCCTCCTCTTCCCTCTCTCTCCCCTCACTCTCTCCTACTGTCCCCCCTCCTCCCCTCCTTCTCACCCCTCCCTCTCTCTGGAGACCTGTTGTCCATTAGTAAGGAACTGGGGGGGGGGGGGGGGGGGAATGCAGCCCTCACACTGATACCACTTCCTGCTCAGGCTCAGCTCTCCCACCGGGAAAAGGACACAGGATAGATGGAGGGATGGAAGCAGGTCTAAGAGAACGTAATGCAATGCACAGTACTACCATCAACAAACACACAAAACCACCAACACACACAGACACTCAGAAAAATCGGACTCCACACTACAACCTCATGTGCGCTTCAAAAAACCAGTGCACCATGATGCATTACCACCAACACACTGTAAACAGAAGTCGTTAGTCTCTTCCAGTAATGCAGCACATTCATCTATCACTTACCAAACCGGAACTACAAATTTCCTTATTCTTTCCATCCCTCATCTATGTGTACAACCACCAACAGAAAACACAAACACTGTAACCGTACTATTGCTAATGCATTACACATGTGGCTCACTCTTCTCGCCAGGCACACAAAATACACCAACCAAACCACAGAAGCAAATCCAGCAGTAATAAATCATTCCCATAATAAGAAAACACTTAGGCTAACCGCAAAAGCTCAGCACAGCCTGAATCAATGAACCTATGTCTCCCATATGGAATACAATGTTAAAAAATTCATCTTTATGCCAGAAGAGAAACACAGAATCACACACAGAAATACACAGAGATATTAACGTTAATGCAGCACACAAAGAGCCACTGCATAGCCAGGTCCTGATCCAGATCCAGAAGAGCTGGTCAATTGTGACTGGGATTACGGACACTCTGTGGATTAGCTATAGCTATTTGCATCCGTCCATTTGCGGGATCACAAGCTGCGCTGTCTGTGCATTAGTATGATCTGAAGGCGCGGTGATGTAACCACATGAACAAGGCCAGAGATACGGCCAACAAATTCCCCTAAGGCCGCTCTATCAAACTGCACACTTGCCTATTGACACATGTGCACAAACACACACACACAGACAAAGAAACACAGACATATCTCAACTAGGGCTGGGCGATATGGTTGAAATCAATATCATGATAATCATAAGGATTTTTCTCGATATCAATATATATCACGATATGGTTCATGTATGCAAAATCACGTTAAATAATCAAATTAATGTTCATCTCATTGAACCGAATGGTAATGTTAGGTGTGGTGTCAAACAAAACAAATAATAATATTATTTTCAAATAAAATAGAGTTTTTAAGTAAAATTTACTTGTCATCATCAATTTAGACAGCAGAAATGTGCGTCACGATATTAAAATATCTTCATATCATCACGATAGGATTCCGCTGAAAGACGATAAACGATAATATTGAATTATCTCCCAGCCCTAATCTTAACTCATCAGCAATTCTGTGTGTTTACTGCACCATGTTAAATACAACACTAGCACTGACGTTCACTCCTGCTCTGTTATTTACTCTACACCCCTCTCCCACGTTCCTCTGGGTTTATATTATGCTATATGGCCTTCAGAGGGCCAGAGTCCAGCTGCCATGTGGTCGGGCCTTGTCGCGTCACACCAGGCACTCGGCTCTATGCTCACTTCCTCTTCCTCTCCCTCTGCCTGGCACTGCAGAGATAGAGGGCCAGTTACTGGTGGACCCCCTGAGGAGAGAGGTAGACGGACAGACAGAGGGAGGAAGGATGCAGGATAGGAGCAGAAAAAACAGGAGGATGAGAGGGGCAGAGACTGTAAACAAACACGCATTCAAGAGATGAGAAAGCAGGATAGCAAGGAGTAAAACAGGGGGAAGAGGGCAGAGAAGAGCATATTCACAGGCTAATCTGAAATATAGGTCTATTACTGAACAGTTCAAGGGAGAAAGACAAGAGAGAAGAGCAAGGTTTAAGCCAGATAAAGGAAGGGATCTCGAAAGAATGGACAGAGAAAGGAAGGGTAGAGGAGGAGTGTGTGTCGCTGCAGTTTAAAACCTCTTCAACTGCACCAGAAGGCCTCTCTGATAGCACGGCTAAATATAATCTGCTGGAAACATGGACAGTGACAGCTATAAATTCAAACAACCACCACATAAATGCACACACACACAAATGAACATACCTAAAAGCACACTCACACAAGCAGACACACTCTCACAGTGCGGTACCTTCTTCGGTGATAAGGTCATTTCTCTCCAAGCTGACAGCAAGCCAGTGAGAAGTGGCAGGCTACAGTGTTTCTTCAAGGCAACTCCCTACACCAGAACAACCTTCATACGACTTTGCTGGAGAGCTGTCGTCAATTGTAGTCACAGTTGAGGGGACACAATTTGGGCCAGTTGTACAGACATGCACACTATTTTTTTTTCCCACAGGGGACCTCCATTGAAATCCAAAATGAAGTTCTGTGTATGTCTAAATCGATCTTCTTTGGCTCACTTCCAATAGAGATAATGATCGATTTCTCATTGGTGGTGCCGTAAAATGTAGCGTGACTGAATGGGATTTCAGGGACCAAACATTACAAGGCATGCACTTTAAAAGGTGCGCTGGTGTAGCATACGTGCATGACATTTGCTCCAGAACTTCCCCTGCTCAACAAGCTAAACAATAACAACAATAACAACAACAACAACAACAACCGGTGTCGTACATGCAAGGTCAGAAAGACAGACAAGTCTATGTTTTCCTTCGGCACAAAGACTCATCTGTAGGCCTCACTCTCCCTCCCTCTTAATTCCCTCTGCCAGGCATGGATTGCCTTACTCCCCACTTCTTTCAATCTCCCTGGCCCTTTGTCTATTTATCCCTATTTCTCCCTCTCTCTCTCTCTCTCTTAGCATGTCTCTCCTGCGCTCCTTTCCTCTCTCGCTCTCTCTCTCAGCTGTGTCTTCTCCTGCAGTACTACCTAACCTCCCGGCCCAGCCCCTGTCAGACTAGCAGACTGTCTGGTGGTGATATTAGCATACATCTGATCCCTGCTCCCTGCTGGAAGGCTTGTCAGCATCAGCACAACTACATACACACACCCAGACATCCAATACAGCTGTCCTCCCAGCCAAATTCAATGCAACAGCACAAACAAACAGCTACACAGACAGAGATATAGACTGTACACAAACATGTCCCATGGGCACAACAGTGGAGGGTATTAAAAGCAGACGCGGGACATGCTTGCATACACGCACATACACAGCAGTTTTGTGGTTAAGTATGACAGCATCTTGCTCTCTCTTTACTGGTGATGGAGGTGGAGGAGAGTGTGTGTGTGTGTGTGTGTGTGTGTGTGTGGGGGGGGGGGGGGGGGGGGGGGCGGGGGGGGGGGTGGTCTTTCCAATCCAGCTGCTAATCTCCCACCTGACAGTCAAACAGCCTCCCAGCCTAACTGCAAGTGTAATTGGCTTGACAGCAAATGTGTAAGTGTGTGTGTGTGTGTGTGTGTGTGTGTATGTGTCTGTGTGTGTGTGTCTGTGAGTGTGTGTCTCCTGCTGCAGAACTGGAGAGAGCCTTCATCTCTGAATAGCTATGGCTGGATATTGTTTGAAGAATCTTTCAATACCAATGCCACTTCCAGCGTCACAAAACAAAACAAAAATTCAATATTTGTCTTTGCTAAATGAAAAAACGTTTTTTTTTTTGTGCATTAGTGTAAATTGTAAATTACTTCCAGTACATCCCATCTGCTTTTACAAATAAAATCAGACTGTGCATAATTGATTTCCTCAATAAAAGAGCCCGTAAACCACAAGGAAACTGAAGCTCTCATTGGAGGAATACGACATTTTGAAGCAGTTGCTGAACAGAACTTTCTCTTCTGTGTCTCGCTGTAATGAGTAGGTGGACCGTCCTTCAGCCACAGGACCCATGTCAGCAAGCTGCTGAAGTGTCCTTGAGCAAGACATTGAATCCCTACCAGCTGTTTTATAGCTGAACCTGCACTCTGACCTCCATGTAGACGGAGAGCAAGCATGCACTTCTTGTCGCTCAGCTAACTCATACAAAAACAGTGATTTTACATATCGCGGATTTTCAATATCTGACTCGGTGACTCCTATTCATTCAGACCACAGTTCTAGTCGTGAGTAGAGAATGCCATCGACATAAAACACTGTGATTTGTGAGACAGATCAAGCGCTGACATTACCTTCAATTTAATTGTCGTTATTAACCCATTTTCACTAGAGCGCTCATCCTGATCTAGAGTGGGAGCCTAATAGATGTGCTGGGTGCGTTTTCCCAGATGGTGAATGAGATGGGGAAGCTGTCCACACTTGTAGACTGATGCTGCTGCCACAAGACTTTAATTTTTATCACTTTATCTATTGCTGCTATGATTATGATGGCCAACAGACTAAACGAATGGCACACAGTCTTGATTGCAACAATTACTTGATTGCAAATACACAGCTTCCATTGCTTTGCCTTACTGTGATAGGGGGTTTTCCATTGTGCAGCATATGGGCTGCTTTCACCTGTGTCATCTGCATCCCCATTTCAATGACATTGACTTCCTACTGGGGGAGAGGCAGAATGGCCAGTGCAAAATGGCTGCTGGTGAGAGCTTTGACTTCCACAAAGGGTTGTTCCACATTGACAAATTACACAGAACTGTATTTCCTTTGCATTCATTTAGCTGCGGCGGTCCTCCACAGCGAGAAAATTGCCCCCACAGCTAGAAGAATGTAAA
>NW_027280745.1:0-41183 GCF_046629955.1 Centroberyx affinis
AACCATCATTAATAAATGGTAAATTGATAGTTAATTAAACTTTAGTTAATAGTTATTTTACTGTTAACAAACAATGAAATGATCATTAATAATGCTTACTAATTATTAGTAACGCTATAATTTATGTTATTTTATGTGTAATATATACATCATGTGTAATATAAAATCATTTGTTTATAAATTATATATTGTATCATAGCTTTTTACCCTTTTTACCGTCTCTTATCAGCTATGATACAATATATAATTTATAAACAAATTATTTTATATTACACAAACTAATGATAAAATAACATAAATTATAGCATTACTAATAATTAGTAAACATTATTAATGATCATTTCATTGTTTGTTAACAGTAAAATAACTATTGACTAAAGTTTAATTAACTATCAATTTACCATTTATTAATGATGGTTATTATAAAGTGTTACCGAGCCCTGTTGCAGATTTTGCTTTGGCCTTAACTGCTTTATTAAATGACAGAAGTTGTTTAAAAAGATTGTGTCTCATCATCAGTTTGAGCCAGCTGTGCTTTCCATCTAGCCTGTAACTTTTATGGATTCATAGGCTGCAGAAAAAAAACTGTAAATAAGTAAAGTAATAGTATTACTTTTGAAAAGAGTAACGAGTAACGAGTAATAGATTACATTTTTGGAGTAACGAGCCCAACACTGGCCTTAAAAATAGAAACAGGTGTCTATTATTAGTGACGTCACGTGACCAGCACCCAACGTTCCTTGATAACAAGCAATACTTGTTTCACAGCAATCCTCATCTGTCTTGGGTGACGGGACTGAAAGCGTGTAGCACTTAACCACATAAAAAAAAAAAAAAAAAAAAAAAAAAAAACAGGTTGGAAATGCAGCCAAGATGCAGTGAGGGCGGGCTGTGATACGATCAGGCACGCTCTGTGACCACACTGTTTTTTTAATCCACATTATGATGAACAGCGTAGGCGGAAAATGGTGACGGATTTCCCACTGATCCCACTGATTCCGTCTGAAATAAAACAGCCTTCTCCTCTGCTGTGTGCCGGTTGTAAGCCGGCTTCTTCCTCTGTTTTCGAAAAAAGAAAAAAAAAAAAAAAAAAAAAAAAAAGTGCATATAGCAACGCAACTTTCCGAGCGGCCGCTATCTTCCACACGGCCCCCACAGCCACAGATATATCAAAATGTCAAAACACTGGAGGAGGAAGTGATGTGGTTGTGTGAGTTTTGTATGAGAAAATGCAATCTGAGAGAATGGAGAGATGCCATGAAACCAAAAAAAAAAAAAAAAAAAAGAGAGGGGAAATAAGAATTATATAAGATCTAATTATAATTTTATAGTTTAAAAGAACTAAGAACTCAGGTCACTGGGGAGGGGTGGGAGGGGGTCAAAAGACGGATGGGAGGGCGGGGGTAAAGAGCGGGTTATGTTGTAATCAGGATCATAGGAGGGCTAAAGAGAGGTTTGATAATAAATTGCGATCAAATTATATTTGACATTTTGGCTAGGGCATAGCACACCAACGTGTTTATCTTGGGTTCTCCTGGATACACATTCTTTTGCTGTATTATTCACATCATTTATTTTTGTATTTCATTTCATCTCACTATGTGAATGTAAATGTATGTAGCCTACATTTATAATGCATATGTGATTACCTTAGTATATAGATGTAGATGTGTTATGCAATGGCAACACAATATTTCAGTTACTTGATTACGATATGTAATGTCTCCTCCATAATGAAAGTAAAAAGAAAAACCAATAAAAATTTGGTCACAAAAAAAAAAGAAAACCCCATGAAACGGTAGCACCTGGCTGTTTCTGTCACTGATAGATTTTAGAGCCCACTGCAAGAAATAACCTATATTCTGGTAATGTTAAGTTAAGTTAAAGGGGGGGGGGGGGGGGGTATCCTAGGATGTGGCAATTCTTAGTATTTCTAGTGATTTTGGTACCTGGAGATGTGAAGTAATCACAGTAAAAAAATTGAATCATGTTACTATGCCATTTCCCCACAGTCACCAACTATAAAACACGCCCCCTTGTACAAGCTGGACTGTCTGAAATCGACCAATCAGCGCTAAGAGGAGGGACGGGCCTTCCAGAATGGCAAGCCAATCAGAGCTGTAGCTCATTAGCATAAGAAGCTGCTGATGTAAAACGACCTGGTTTCTTGTAGGTGGAAAAAAAAACACCGGGAAGTGAACGGCTAACGCCATAACTAAACCATTTTTACCGGAAAAAAAACTTAACAGATGTATTTTATAGACGCCCGGTAATTATTTAAAATTGCTGAAAAAGCAAATGATACCCCTCCTTTAAGTTAAGTTTATTTTATTTGACATGGACATCACAGTAGCATTAGAATTGTAACAGACATTTATGCACCTGTCCACAGCTTTTTTTTTTTTTTTTAAAGTTAAAATAGAAAAAAGAAAATTGTGTGTGTGGCCCTAAACAATCCAGATAAGATACTCTGTTTTCCAGGAAGTAAGAGCAATGAGATTGAATTTCATGGGGACCTTAATGGCAGGTGTAAATGTAGTTCAGCTAATAAGATGCAGATATGAGACACATGTCAGTGTAAAGGTGTAAATGGGGCTTCAGAGGTCAAATCAAACTGTAACCGGTTACAGCAGGACGGCTCTGCTGAAACCTCAAAAGCCGAACAGGTGCAGCTTTCTCCAGTTCGGCGCCTCATTAATTAAGACCGCATATGCAAATCAAGTCAATTTTCCCCAATTAGAATACCCCGAGGCATCGTCCCGCAGGTGAGAGAGCCGGCTGGAGCTCTGCTGCGGCGCGACTCTCCGTCTGAAGTTCAGTTTTTTATTTCATCAGACGGTTTTAATTGAATGAAACTTTTAAATCCGCTGACATTTGACGGAGAGCTCTCTCTCTCTCTCTCTCTTATTTATTTATGTTGTATTATTCTCTTTCTTTTCTCTCTCTGCCTTTGAGCGAAATTACCCAGCGGGGGCCCCCAAGGGGGTGAGTCGGGACGTGCCTCCTCTGGGTGTTAACTCATCAGCCGCGATTATACGCATTTTTGGTTTTGTAAATCGATGGGAACGATCCATTTCTATACTCTCCTCCTCCATTTCTGCACCGTGCCACTCCTCAAAGGAAATATTACTTGGGTCAAACGCACTGAAATGTCTCCTGCCCAGAGGTGGGGACTCGAGTCACATGACTTGAGACTCGACTTGGGTTCTGGTGACTTGGGACTCGACTCTGACTTGTACTCTGATGACTTGAAAAGGTTTCTAAAGTCTTGACTTGAGATCTTGTGTTTGTGTAAATGACTCAGATTGAAAGTGATGAGATTTGGTCCAGCAGATGTATGGAATGATTGAATTTATTTTTGAATTTAAATTGATTTGATTTTTTTTTGTGTGAAATCATCTTACTGCACTGACAGATAATTTCACCAATTTCAACAAATTTGACTGTTTTTTTTTTTTTCAGGAGAATGTAACTTCTTTCAGGACATTTACAGGGAAATTGTCTCAAGTTTCTTGCTTCAATATTTTCCTCATTGTTTTATGATGATTTCTTGAACGAAGTCATATTGGCATGAATCGAGTGAAATGTACCGAAACCAGCAGATTATCTGCCAGTGCAGTGAGAGAATTTGACTAAAAATATCATGAAATAATCTTGATCGGTCTGGAAAAAAAGTTAAAATCACTGAACAGCTTGTCATTTTTTGCAGTGCGGTGGTCACGGTAATAAAAATGGTCGGCGGGTGTCATAACCGTCAACCGGTAACGCTTCAATCTTTCACACAGTAAGAAGAGTCTGGTTGTGAATCAGAAGATGAGTAACAACCCTGCTTTTATCCCTGAAACGTCCTTAGTTTCTCCATTACATAAACATGAATTATCCATTAAAAATAACAGCTTTAAAAAATGTAAGGTTAGTGTCATTGGTTTTTAAGGGATTTATTCATCATGGACACAATTACAGGATTTTTCATGCTTTTTGTGCATGGCTTCAAGGGTAATTAATGAGTTATTAATGGAAAGTTCCTGTCTCCCTGAATTTTACATTAAAGTTGAGATGAAATGAAAAATGCATTTTTAACCCTTTTAGATCACATCCCCGGTCATATTGTGCACCTACTTAACAATATATGCAAAAAAAAATACAAAAAATCAATTTTTTTGTATTCTTATATCAAAATCCAATCATGTTTTCTTCCTGTAAAACAAAATATGCCGTGTGCTTACGTTAAGCATGAACCAACCAATTTCAACCAATAATATCATGACATCCACCTATCAATCATTCTTCAACCTGGTGTGTGTGGAGCCAACAGTCCTCTGTAGCTCCGTTTCTCTCTGTAGCTCCGCTAAACTCTAAGCCCCGCCCACTGTTTAGCGGTCCAATCAAATGCGAAGGATTAGATTTAAATCCCTCTTGTAACTGTACACCGCTCAAATATTCCGTTTCACTGGGAAATACGTCACAGCACAGAAGCCAAAGACGCTCTAACTTCCGTTTCAGTGGGACTTTAAAGTAAAGTAAAAAATTAAGGGGTGTTTAAGGAGGTTTAGATGGGATCTCCTCCATTAATTAACTCCCTAAATTAATTTTAAGGCGATTTTGCATGAATTAAGGGGTGAATTAATGCAAATGTAAGATTGTTGTAAGGGAGTACTGGTTCGTAGAGAACACACATACACACACACACTCACACAGACACACACACACACTCTGTTCCGAACCGGTCCTGGCCCTGTTTTCTTTTATTTTACTTTTTATTGAGGAATATAGAGTAAAAAAAAAATGACATTCCTGGTATCCGAGATATTTTTTTTTTAATAGTTTTCAAATAACATACACACCAAAAAACACTAGAGCCTATTGTGTCAGTGTGTGTATCCACCGGCTTTCACACACTTATGAACACACACACACACACACACACTATTATACAGTATATGTTGAATTATTAACTTATATAAAGAAATCAGACCATCCAGGCCACAGATCACTGAGCAGAAAGTTGCTGTTTTTTTTTTTTCCTACACAGACCAAAGAACAATTGGCTATCCTGCCGGTGTGTGTGTGTGTGTGTGTGTGTGTGTGTAAACTAATTAAAAAAGGCGGCAGCGCTCAGTATGAGATGATTCACCCCTCGTCTTTTAACTGAGCCACTGAGAATTTCACAAAGCTAATTATTTCCAGACTTGACGCGCTAAACGAAGAAAACTTCTCGGCTCGATAAGTCTTTTCCTTTGATGGAAACGTGGACGGACTGGCAGATGTTCTGATGGAGGAGAAGAGCTGGGCAGCAGGGTGAGGAGGGAGGACATTTCCCAGAGGGGATCAGTAAAATATCACATCAGTAAATGTATTATTATTATTATTATTATTATTATTAATAATAATAATTGTTAATGGTTTTGCAAGCTACAGCTAGCTAAACAGGATTTCAATACACAATTTAAAAGTGCAAATATCAGCTAGATTTCATGTCAGACAGACAAGTAGGTAATTAAATATTCATTTTCAATTTTCCTTTTGTTAGTCACAATGAAATGAAAAATTATTTTTGACCTTGTTAGCTAATTCTCCATATAAACGTACATCTATTCAACAATAAATGACAAAAAAATGTGCAAAACTTTTATTTTGGCGTATTTATTTTTACTTTTTATATTTCCTAGTCTTTCTCTGTGAATTCTCAGTGGCTGGAATTCATTCATTCCGCAGCTCAAGATTATGCGCAAAAGCATTTCAACTAAACCAGAAATATATCAAATTATGGAAGCGAGACGCCATCGAGTCACCGTTTCCTTCTGACTTTAAAGGGACAGCCAACTAAAATGTTAAAGTGTTTTGTTTTTAGTCATAGTTGGGCGTAAAAAAAACACGAAACTGTGAGAATCTGAAGTCATTTCTAACGCTGAGAAAAGCCGATCGGTTGATTTCTCTGTTTTGCGGCGGATTAAAAACGACTTTCACACGTCAGAGTGGGAAATCCAACCAGAAGTCGACCTCAACACACCGCTCTCTCTCTCTCTCTCTCTCTCTCCATTCTACAACCCTAAACCTGACCCTTAAAGGATAAGGCTGGTGTTTTTTATTATATTTTAACATATTTCATCATCACCATGCACCGGGCCGGCCGACTTTTTCCTCAAACAACTTAATAAGCCGGCCGTACACGTAACACGTTTTCCATCTCAGGAAAGTAGTTCCATAGTACAGAAAATAGTCCCCGGCGTAATGAAGAATTTGTTCCCATTTGAATTTGATTTGGTAATAACTACAACAGCCTGACTTTTCATGGTAACAGTTAGCGATTTTTGAAATGGAAACTATGTCTTACAATTGGAGCCAATGACTTCCGGGTTGAAGGCTAAAAACAGTATGTGGGAAATCAGAAAGTAACGGGAGCAGAGCAAACGCATTGTTGATTTTGTTATTTTCATAGGATTTGTTGACGGTAAGCAATGCATTAAAAAACACCGGCCTTATCCTTTAACCGCAAAGGCTAATCTATGCTGACAAAAACTTATTTTGCTGGCAAATGTTTTAGTTTTAGGAACTAGACTGAGCTAGCAGAGTGTGTTTTGTGTAAAACATTTGTAATTTATCAAGTTTCTCTCTCTCTCTCTCTCTCCAGTGTAGAGTGAAGCTCGCTCGCCCGGCAGCTCTCTGAACTGGATCACTATAGAAAACGCAGCAGCCAAAAGAATGTTAGGAACGCTCAAGTCTCGCTGGATGATGAACTCAGAACTCAAGAGTGAGACTGAAGAAGAACATTTCTAACTGGGTTGACTGTCTCTTTACGTAAAACTGCTCAATAACAACAGATTATTTATTTGCAGAAAATAACTTTCTGAGACGTGATGAAGTTCGCTTTCACACAGCGGCAGAGGAGCGACTGATGACAGAGACAGAGAGAAAGGTGGAGAGAGAGAGAGAGAGAGAGAGAAGTGTCGCGTCTTAATGATGACAAAACTGACAGAGAAGCAGGTTAAAAGCAAAGCCCGACTGACAACAAGATCCTTTCATTAAGCAATCATAAAAAAAACAGCAGGGAAACGCAACCACAGGACAACACAGGACTCAACACTGACAAAGAGGAAGAGAGGAAGAGAGAGAGGAAGCCTCTGCTTTTTGAAGTGAAAAAAAAAACCACTCAAAATTCAAGTAAACAGTTTTTGATGTGTCTCTGCACCAATCTACAAGTTGTATTGTAAATAAACTTCTCAGGAATTATTCTTGGAGAATGGTTGCACCCATCAATGGTAAACTCTTAACTCATTTTATTGAGCTTTTCCATTTATCTTTGATTAATGCTACCTACTTAGTGTTTGCCGGTTGGTGTGTTAACTATGTTATGTTGGTTCCAGACTTCCTGAATCTCGTCCCCTCCACTTTTCAGATTTTGTCGAGGGATTCAGAGAGTCTGGTGTTTCCCTCATCGCTCGGAGAAACAATCAAGCCAATCAGAGCCTGTGTGGGCGGGACTAAGGTTTGAAACGTTCGTTCAACGGGTTTTCATTGCCGTTTCGGCAGAATAGATTTGTTGAAATCACCTCCTTGACCAAAATATTGTCTTTGAAATAATATTTTTGTAAAAATCGACCGACATTCTTGGTAAAGTTAGTAAATTTCTGCTAATCATGGATGTAGAGGCTAACTGGCTGCAGCATCAGAGTGACTGAAGTAACATAAGAGCTTCCGGATACGTCGGTCGCTAGTGATCGGTTCAGATATGTCGATTGGTTCAGATACGTCAGTCAGTCACTAGTGATTGGTTCAGATGGAGTCATTCCTATGTTCCCAGGGTCCTATGTTCCCCAGATTTATATGGCACATAATGGGAACATGACAAAGGGTCCTATGTTCCCAGGGTCCTATGTTCCCCAGTTCTACATATGTGCTCTCCCAGGGTCCTATGTTCCCAGGGTCTTATGTTCCCAGGGTCCTATGTTCCCAGGGTCTTATGTTCCCAGGGTCCTATGTTCCCAGGGTCTTATGTTCCCCAGTTCTATATAGCATATAATGGGAACCAGAAAAAGATGTTCCCCAGCTTTCTATTTACTTAATACTTCACTTAATATGGTTAGTTAGGGTTAGGGTTACAGTTAGGGGTTAGGGTTAGGGTTGGGTTAGGGTTTAGGGTTGGGTTAAGGTTAAACATAGGACCCTGGGAACATAGATACGCTCCTGGTTCAGATTAGTCACTAGTGATTGGTTCAGATCAGTCACTAGTGATTGGTTTGGGGAAAATCAACCCCCTCCGACACATAAAACAGCTAACGAGGAGGAAATCTCAGGCTGGATAATGGAGCGGGAACCAGATGGACGTTCAGTGTGAAGATCAGGTCAGTATCGGCCCGATGTATCGATCCAATCCAGCTGTCAACTCCGTCCACTGGAGCGGTTTGGGCTTGTTTTCCTCAGCAGAGATTCACTTGCTTCTCTTCTCATTCACTTTCCCTGTCCGGATTGTCCCAGGCAGTCCAGGGATTCGAACCGGCGACCCTCCTGTAACGAGCCGGCCTCTGTCCTCTGGCCTCACAGAGGAAACAATCTGAAAACCCTTTTTTGCAGAGGGAGATTTACATTTCCTTTGTTCCTCTATTGGAAAATGATTTGGCGTAATTAGAGCCAGTAACCAGTAATTTGACCGATCAGAGCGATAATTGCCTGTGTAATTTGCATAATTTTCAGCACTTTGTTCAATTGCTTTGAAGTGTTGACAGCTGTAATTGCCGTCTCAGTGTCCCACGGACACTGCCGAGCCTCACACACACACACACACACACACACACACCTGTGGACAGAGATTTTCACACACAAACACGCACATGCTTCACACACACCTCTGGACAAGGAGCACATGCACACTGTCTTATCAGTGGACAAGGAGACACAAGCACGCACACACACACACATCTCTGTAAATTGGGGGGGTTAAATAATTGAAAATCTAGAGAAGTGAGTTTTAGATGAAGTGGTTGCCACGGTAACCGGCAAATTAATTGGCTTTTTCTGGCTTACAGATACGGGTCAATTACTAATTGACATGCTCTCAATCCTGCTGAGTGTTTGTTTTACTCTCTGGAGTCTGAGTGGAGAAGCAGATGGAGGCAGCGCATCACACTTACAGTGCAGAGGAGTTTTGTTCCAAAATTAGATACAAACCATTTGAAAAATATGAAATATAGAAAGAGATTCCCGCACACTGTCTGTACTTGCAATTAAAACATTTATTAGCAACGTTTCCGTACCGAAACGTTGCTAATAAAGGTTTTAATTGCCGCAGAACCGCAGTTTCCTCAAAAATATAAAATAAAAATGTACGGATTATGGAATTTTAAGGGTTAGTCGCTATGGTGACAACACAAGTCTGGACATTAAGGTGGTAAAGTCTGTCACACTCACTTGAGAACTGAGCACATGAGTCTGTTAGCTAACTGTCAAAACTCAACTGAAAGCTAACGTTAGCGACGAGGCTAACGTAGCTTTATCACAGACTACTTCTCTCTCTAGCTCTTCTACTCAACATTAGCATGTTAGCAATCCACGGCAGCAAGGAGACAGATAAGCTGCTTTGGTTCTTGCTGTGAAACCTCTCAGCTCAGTGTCCAACGGTTCACATCAAATTCAGTATTTAGCCTACATTAGCTACTAATCCCAACACTCCGTTCCTGCGTTACTGAAACCCTAACCCCCTGTACAGGTTCTGTGCTTGTTTTTTTCTGAATTCCGTTGTAAACTTTAGCCCTATTCGCACGGGACTAGTATTACCTGGGGACCTCATGTGATTTCGAAATTCCCCCCCCACGTCTGTGTTTTGTGCGGCGCATTCGCACGGGATAAGCAAAGTCTGTATTTTACTCTGAATTTACTGACATTATCCCCCGGATACGATGTCAAGATAGAAAAATCTTCCTTACCGCATGCTGCCATGAATGTCATCCATCTCGTCATCTTTCGAGATTTCGCTCTTCTGATGGATTTGAGCTTGCTCTTTCTGCGAATGGGTCTCCATGCTGTGTTAGTGAGATGAGCCTCCTGAATTTTGCACCCAAAATGCTGTCAAAACTTTCAATTGTAATTGCCAACGCAGCCTCCATAATTCTCGGAGAAAACAAAAAACCTTGGAAAAAAAACAAATACGACCCCAAATCACGAGATGCCGATTCACACGGGACTAATATTATCACATGACCTCTGTGTTTGGCAAAATATGGTTGGTAATTTGCGGTGGAATTTTTACTTTACACATTACGGACATGGCAGATTCACACGGGATTAAGATCACAGACGACCTCCGCAATTATTACAAATTACTAGAGGTCCCCAGGTAATACTAGTCCCGTGCAAATAGGGCTTTTGTGTGGCAGCAAAACTCTTTCCACAGAGAAAAACACAACATCCAATTTATCAAAGCATCTGATACAACAACACAGCGATGAGAAACTCAGGGAAAAACAAGGAGCCGCTACAGAAAGTAATGGAATGGAGGAATGGAACTGCTGTTGAGGAATTTGTGAAGTAATGTGATTACTTTTTAGATGAGTAATAAGTAAAGAGCAACTGACTACATTTTCCAATTAACGTACCCAACACTGGGTAGTGTATCTGTGGCTTCTTCTTCCTCATCCTGTGCCCATGCTGACGAAGTCAAGATCCAGCTCTCGTACCTGGGAGGCAGGTGAATCCACACCCGCCTCCCGGCCAATCGGAAGCGAGCGTCCCCCACAACCAAGGGAGTTCTCCTCAGTGAAGGACAACGACAGGAGTAGGAGGAGAAGGAGTCAGGGTGCGTTTCATCAGTGCGTTTATTATTTTTTTGTCTTAATAGACAAATGAATTAGCCGGCACAGCGGGGGAGATGTTCGGCTTCGAGAGAACACTTCATGAATAATAATGAACATGTCTCATCTGCTTATGTCTTCTTATGTGTGCTTTCATTTATGTATGTATGTGTGTGTGTGTGTGTATGCCGAGGATTCTTTGCATATCAGCAGTAGCGTTTTTTAAACCAATTACTCTGCTCTCTCTCCATATTAACACTGCTGTCTCTCTCTCTGCCGTGTGTGTGTGTGTGTGTGTTAACATTAATTAGCGAAAGAACACACAGCGGTTGTCTCCCCTCTCTGTTCTCATAATGTGAATATAGAAAGGATGTAAATGTAGAAATAATATCCGAAAGGCTGTTTCATGGCTGTGATTACGAGTCGCCGCCATTAGCAACGCATGTACCGTCTGAAAAGTGTGTTTTATTGCCAGTTAGCTCCCTGGCTGCCACATTAGTTAGCATAGCAACCAATTATATGTTGTATAAGGCGCCGGTGGCTGTGCGTTATTATCGGCACAGTTGGAGTGTGTCCTTGACCAATTCAGCCAGATGGCAAAAAATGACCTGCGGGATCATTTCATTTGACCAAAGTTAATCCCCCAAAATCCTCTTCATCTCTTTCTTTGTCTTTTTCAATGCAGTATCTAAATTGTTTCCTTTTTCGGTAACACTTTACAACAAGGGTACATTAATTAAGGGCTTGCTTAAAAGTTTTATGCTTAATAAGCATTAACTAAAGTTCACTAATGTGTCTGGTAATAATTTACTAATAGTGTTCATGTTAACTAAGGTATTAATTTATACATTATTTAATTGTTTATAAAGATGACTAAATAATGTATAAATTAATTAAGTTATGCTTAATAAGCATTAACTAACCCTTAATCAATGTACCCTTATAGTAAATTGTTACCCCTTTTTCTTTATTTTTCTTCATTTTTCTTTCTCAAATCGGTTCTGTTCAATTCAAAACATCTTTACAATTTTCTTTTTCTTTTTCTTACTTTTTCTCTTTTTTTTTTATTATAATCTCAGATCTAAAGGAGACATCTGACGTCTGAGTTGATATTTGTTTTTAATGGGAGGATGTGAAAGTCTGAAAGGTCATTATTGTTTTGTCTTTTTCTCCTCTCTGTTGCCAAATTAAATTATGATCACTTCATCGTTTTATAGTAAAATGTGAATAAAAAAATTGATCACAAAACATGATCGTCAAACAATTAACCTTATTGCCAAAGCCATATACTATTCATTGCCACACATAACATTCATATCATAAAAATATAAGAAATGATTATGCTACATTTTGGTATAATTATTTGATTCATATACTGGTAAAATGACGAGTAACATAGTATCAGATACAATAATGACTAGTAATAAAAACAAGGACACGCACCAGGCAACTTTGCACTTTTTTTGAGAGTTTGAAGTACTTCATTACCCAGAAATCATGTAATGTGACTCTGAAGTTCAGCCATCATTACTGAGTCCAGCCTTCTTCTTCTTCTCTTTGTGATTTACATAAGTGGTTCCCAACCCGGGGGCCGGGACCCCCCAGGGGGTCATTAGATAATTTTGGGGGGTTGTGAGATGATTTATGGAATATAGGAAAAACATATTTCTACTATACAGTTTTATGTGTATTTTGTCAGATTTTTCTATCATTTTTGCCTTTTTCTTGCGTAATACTGAATAGTTTTAAGCCTCTAGGCCGCTAATGAATCAAATGAAACGACCCGAGAAGAGAAAATCATTCTATGGTTGAAGTGCTCACCACTCTGCCTGTGGGGTGGGGGGGGGGGGCAAGTAGGCATTGCTTCATTTTAAGGAGTGACAAGCCAAAAAGTTTCAGAACCAATGATTTAGACTAATGAGACGGGCGTATTTTTACATTGAAATTCTTGCCTGGTGTAGCTTTAACTGAGAGACACTGTTTGACATTGCTGATGACATTGTTAATGTCACTAACGCTCCAGGCACGTAGCTCTCTCTCTTTCACTGTCATTCCTCTGTGTCTCTCGCCCTGTCAGTCTCTCCCCATGAAGAAGAGGGAAACATCCATTCAGAAGAAGAAGAAAAGCTTTATAATGGAAATGCCAGCGTATCGTCGGGGGGAAAACCTCAAAACTCCAATTTTGGCGATTTTCATATTTTAACTTAAATTGAAGGATTACATCGTCCTCTATGGGTTGAGCAAATTCCACGACCCTCAGGCTTATAGAAACCTTTCAAAACCCGTCGGATAAACTGAAAAATGCATGGGCACCAAGCTGAAAACAAGGCTGTTTTTCTTCGATCCTGAACAGTTGACATTTTGGAGATACGAGGTTTTCACCCGACAACAGCCATACGTCAATGCTCACAATGAAACATTTCACATGAGTACACACACACACACACACACACACACAATTATTGTAATGTGATAAACACATGCAACACACACACACACACACACCCATGAGACATTACATCTATTACACACACAGCAAACACACACACACACACACACATGCACCTGCTCTCATATTAGTATGCTGCACACACACACACACACACACACACACACACACACACAGTAATGCTATCATAGTGGTTTCATAAGACATTAGATTCATCTCTCTCTCTTTCTCTCTCTCTCTCTCACACACACGCATACACTTTCGTACGAGTGTGTACTACACACACACACTAAAGCTGCCATCCTGCTGAGCCCATCACACACACACACACACACACACACACACACACACACAAGGTCCAGGACCCATGTTATTTCTCTCAGTCGGATAGAAAAACAGAGTAAAGCTAATCTCCAGTGAGAGAGCTGTCCACTGACCCCCGGCATTTACTGGAACACCAGGGAGACACACACACACACACACACACACACACACACACACACACACACACACACACACACTCTCTCTCTCTAAAAAGCACAGATTCCTACAGACACACACACACACTAATATTATCACAAACTGTATTGATTGCTGTTTGTGGTGTGTGTGCACATGTCTACATGTGTGGAATGTGTGGAATGCTTTTAAGAGTGTGTGTGTGTGTGTGTGTGTGTGTGAGAGAGAGAGAGAGAGAGAGAGAGAGAGAACATGTGTGTATGCGTGTGTGTACTTGTTTGTGTGGCTGTAAGAATGCATTTTTTTCTACCTTGGTGTGTGGAGATTGATTTTAAGAGTTTGTGTATGTGTTTTTCTGTGAATTTCCGTGTGTGTGTGTGTGTGTGTGTGTAAGCTCCATGGTGACAAATTATTGATGTCTTCTTGGCCGCCCCAGTGTGGGACTGACTGACAAGTATCACACTGTGCTGAGCTCCAGGGGACAGTTGTTACAGCTTACATCTGACAACTAGATACCAGCAAAAAAACAATGGCAGAGGAACAGCACAGCAAGACTAGTAGTAGTGGTGATAATCGGAATAGTAGTAGTAGTAGAGATAATTGGAATGGTACTAGTAGTAGTTGTACTAGTGATGATTGGAATGGTAGTAGTAGTGATGATGATTGGAGTAGCAGTAGTAGTAGTAGTGATGATTGTAATGGTAGTAGTAGTAGTAGTAGTAGTTCAGTCAGGAACACTTTAGTCACAAGATAAAACCATTAATTGCAACTAAAGGTAATACAGTTATGATTGGCGGATATGGCCCTGCTGTAGCAGCTCCCTGCTTACCCAGCAAGCATGCTGAATGTATAGCAGGGGCGCCATGCAAATCCCCCCATGGGAGAATACAGAGCAGAGCCAGAGCAGCAACACTCAGCAGTGTTGACACTTAAGAGCCACCGTGGGCTCAACTGCATAGACTAACAGGTGGAGGCTGGGGAGGTGGAGGTAAAGCTTTACCAAGCAGCAGAGTGTGCAGCACTTGTGAAGCAGGAATCAGTGTAGGAGGAGGCCATTTAAATAGACCGCCTTGTTATGAGAATGGATTATGATTGGTGTGTGTGGTGATCAGCTGGTAGATGACTAGCAACGCGTGACGTCCGTGTCCTGCATGAACTACCGTGATGCTTCATTTCAGTCAGGAACACTTTAGTCACAAGATAAAACCATTAATTGCAACTAAAGGTAATACAGTTATGATTGGCGGATATGGCCCTGCTGTAGCAGCTCCCTGCTTACCCAGCAAGCATGCTGAAGGTATAGCAGGGGCGCCATGCAAATCCCCCAAACCACAGAACCATATGCCAAACATAACTGGTGCAGACGATTCTTAGTAAGTTACCAGCTGATCAATAATAGAAAGATCAATGTGTAGCAACAAGCTTGTTGCAGACCTCAAGCAGTGGCACCAGACGATGCTGTTGCTGACCTCTGCTAAGTTGTAAGTCAGATTTACAGAGAAGAGATACAAGCATGCATCCTGAAAGAGGCCATCCTACAGTTATGTGTAATATCTATGTGTAGCAGCAAGCCTGCTGCAGACCTCAGAAATTCATTATATTAAAGAACAAGGATGCAAGATACACCTTGAAAGAGGTCGTACTACAGTTATGTGAAATATCTATGTGTAGCAGCAAGCCTGCTGCAGACCTCAGCTATCACCTACTGCTTCTTGGGAGGGATGCAGGCATGCATCCGGTGTGAGGTCATACTACCTAAATCAGAGCAGTGAAACCCAGTCAACCACCTTATGCAGCATCTCTTATGTCATATGCAATTTATTGATGACAGCAATAGTATCAATTAGGCTATATGCACTCATGCTTTGAGCTGAGACAATATCAAGAGTTCAGTCGAATATAAGGGAGAGATTCTTTGAGCGCAAAAATCCCCCAAAACAAAATTGCTTCTCACTAAAATGAGCTGCATTGAACTATTGCAGACCCATGTAAAGCAACAAGCAATTGTAGTACAACCTTACAATCCCAGCTAAGCAGCAGCATGTCAGCATTATGCTTAAATACACAGCAACACTGAAACGAAAATGGAGCTCAGCCAGCCAGCCATAATGATGCATGCTTGCACCATGATAAGAGCAAATATTCAATGCAAATACTCAGCTTAGGTGAAGTGGAGCAATGGGAACTACAACTCCCGGCATCCTTATCGGCGTCATGACGTCATTGCTTGCGATGAAATTCCATGGGAATGCCCTGGTCCGCGGTGGGGTCTAATGGCCGTTGATGCTGGCAGAAAAGACCAGTTTCCAGGCTTGAAGCGGACATTCGCGACCGAGTGAGAGCTGATATTATGACCGGCCGTCGGCTCGAAGTAATCAGAGTTCGGACTCTCGCTCCTTTGCGAGAGTCGCGGCGGGATGAGTCGTGCAAACGCCATTCTTTCCTGGACAATGCCTTCTTGAAGCGGTATTATAAGACTGTAGTTTGCGAGATAGGAGCTCCGACAGCGGGTTTGGAGGCCGATGGTGCTGCCTCTGGAGATTCTTCATCTGACAAAAGTGAGACATCTTGAGCCCGAGAAATAAGCGCGACCAGCGGCAACTTGTAGCAGGTAGGAGCAGCAGCATGACCAGTAACAGCAGCAGTAGCATAAAGCTTTACCAAGCAGCAGAGTGTGCAGCAGTTGTGAAGCAGGAATCAGTGTAGGAGGAGGCCATTTAAATAGACCGCCTTGTTATGAGAATGGATTATGATTGGTGTGTGTGGTGATCAGCTGGTAGATGACTAGCAACGCGTGACGTCCGTGTCCTGCATGAACTAACGCGATGCTTCATTTGTAGTAGTGATGATGATTGGAGTAGCAGTAGTAGTAGTAGTGATGATTGTAATGGTAGTAGTAGTAGTAGTAGTAGTAGTAGTAATAATAATGATTGGAATGTTAGTAGTAGTAGTAGTAGTAGTAGTAGTAGTAGTAGTAGTTGTAGTAGTGCTGATGATTGGAGTAGCAGTAGTAGTAGTAGCAGTAGTGATGATTGGAATGGTAGTACTAGTAGTAGCAGTAGTAATAATAATGATTGGAATGTTAGTAGTAGTAGTAGTAGTAGTAGTGATGATTGGAATGGTAGTAGTAGTACTAGTAGTAGTAGTAGTAGTAGTAGTAATGATTGGAGTAGTAGTAGTAGTAGTAATAATTGGAATGGTAGTAGTAGTACTAGTAGTAGTAGTAGTAGTAATGATTGGAGTAGTAGTAGTAGTAATAATTGGAATGGTAGTAGTAGTAGTAATGGCAGTAGTAGTAGTGATGATGGTTGGAATAGTAGTAGGCTAGTAGTAGTACTAGTAGTAATAATTGGAATGGTAGTAGTTGCAGTAGTTGTGGTGATGATTGGAGTAGTAGTAGTAGTATTAGTAGTAATCAAATGAATAGTTAGTTAGACTACCAACAGTAGTAGAGTTAGCAATAATAATAGTTGCAGTACTGACAGTAATAACAGCAGTAGAGTTAGTATTGTTAGTTATATTAGTAGTAGTAGTGGTAGTAGTAAAGGTAGTAGCAGTAGTTATAGTACTAATAGTAATGATAGTAGTAGTAGTAGTAGCAGCATTAGTTATATGAGTAATGGCAATAGCAGTCGCAGTAGTTGTATGAGTAATAGTAATAGTAGCAGCAGTAGTAGTACTGTTAGCAGTAGGAGTAACAGCAGTATAAGCAGTAGTGATAGCAGTAGTTGTAGTATTGCAGTAGCAGCAGTGGTAATAGTACTAATACTTCATCAACCCCACCGGTCTTTCCAGGATTCAGAGTTGATTCCAGACACGCTCAGGTCGTGCACCACAGTCAAAGAGGCAGCGGCTCTGGACGGAAGTGGAATCCATCCATGTGTTGCCGCGGGCGACAGGGTTTACATGTGTCGCCGTGGTGATGGATAGCAGGGAAGAGATGGATGACAGTTGGAGGGTAAAAAATGGAAACAAGAGCATACGGTCCTGGCCTCAAACCCTGGCTGCAGGGGACAGCTTGTTACAGTGGTCTGCATCACATTTCTCTTGTGTTTATCCTGGATCAGTGCTGGAGTGGCTGCCATGCTAATCCTGCATCTGTCCTACAGTGGAACTACACTGGAAACTGTAATCATACAGTAAGGTTTTTTATGTGATAGCAGCAAGATCAGACATTAGTTGTGTCAGGATATTGTATAGAAATGACCTCTAACCATGTTTTAAGTCGAGCGATTCAGAGAGTCTGGTGTTGCTCTAGTCCAGTGGTTCTCAACCTTTTTCATATCAAGGACCCCTAATCTAGTCCACATTAGGGCCACAGACCCCCATTTGATGAGGTTTTGTCTCTTGGACCCAAATCTGAGAATATTTTTATTGCTAGATATGATTTTGTCCAGAATTCCTATCTGTATTGCAGGTAGAGAGATAACAGTGAAACTATGATCAGAACAGTCATTCTTCTACATTCTCTAATTGTGTTAACTTCTTGTAAATGAAATTATGTTGAAGTTTAACAATTCATCAATTTGCTGGGGACCCCCCGGAACCCCCTCAAGGACCCCTGGTGGTCCCCGGACCCCACCTTGAGAACCACTGCTCTAGTCAACAGCGTGTTCTCGCTCGGGAAAAAAACGATCGGGCCAATCAGTGCCTTTGTGGGCGGGGCTAAAGTTTGAACCAACAGTTTTTTTTATTGACGTTTCGGCAGAATAATATTTGTTGAAATCAACCCCTTAACCAACAGGTGGTTTTTGCAAAGATGATATTTTTGTCAAAAACGACCCAGTCTGAAAATCACACTTCTAGCACATAAACAAACACACTATATATAAAAAACTAGTCCTGTCGCTCCAAAGTAAAACATTGTTTAATTATTATTTTCATTCATTTTCATTAGTTAATTGAATCATTATCAGAATATGAGCTTACCTGGTTATCATGAGTTTTGATGTGCATTGAACCTCTTTGTTTCTCTCAGTCTTTTTCTTTCTACTTCCTCTCTCTCTCTCTTTATGTCTCTCTCTCGCTCTCTTTCCCCTGTCGTTTCTCTCTGCACCTCTGCCCCTCTCCGTCTCTATTTTAGTCTCTTTCTTTATATCTCTCCAACAGAAGAGAGTGGAATTTGCTGCCATTATTGCCACGAGTCAGGCAGAACCAATACCTTTGCATTATAATACTAAGGATTATAATAATGAGGTTGAATATCCAGCATTCCCAAACATAAAGCAGGAAGGAATCCACATGTACCTTCTAATTACAGAATCAGCTCCCATCTCTCTCCTTTTCCTCCCTCATTCTCTCTCTGCACTCTCTTTCTTTTCTCTGTATCGGCCTTTTTTTCATCAACTTTTTGCCCATTTTTCTTTCTCTTTCTCCATCTGCCTTCCTGCTCCCTCTCTCTCTCTCCACTCTCTTTTTGTCGGTCTGTTTCGTTCTGTTTTTGCTTACTTTTCTCTCCCTCTTCCCCAATTTCTCTCGATACACTTTCTTCTTTCCCTCTCTCCTCTGTCTCTATTTATGTTTGTGTCTCTTTCTTTCTCTATTTTTTTGCTTTTTGCTTCCTCTCCCGCCTCACCCTCTCCACTCCTCTTCCTCTCTCTCTTCACTTTCCTCTTCCTCTCCCCAGTTTGATTTCTTTCTTTCTTTCTTTCTATCTTTCTCTCTCTATTTTTGCTCCCCTCTATTTCCTCCCTATTTCTCGCTTTACCCCCTCTCTCTTCACCTCCTTCTCCTCCCTTGTTAGAGAAAAGAGGGGGAACACCTAACATCCCTCTTCTTTCGGTCTTTCGCTTTCTTTATGTATTTTTTGCTTTCCTTTCTCTCCTAACTGCATTCTCTTCGCTCTTCAACTCTGTCTTTCTGTATCCGTCTCTCTGCTTGTGACTCCTCTCTCTCTCTCTCTCTCTCTCTCTCTCTCCAATTTATTTCAGGCTTGAGTCAGGATTTGGACCCGGCTCTGAGTCAGACAGGCGACTGTTGTTGTTGTTGTTTCCTCTTAGCCATGGTGTTACTGTTCTGTAATTATGAGGAAGGAAGCCAAGGGATTACTGCTGTGTGTGTGTGTGTGTGTGTGTGTGTGTGTGTGCTCATATGTGTGCTTGTGCATGTATGAGTCTCTGTGCGGGTGTGAAAATATGTACGTCGATGTGTGTGAGTATGCGTGTGTGTGTGTGTGTGTGTGTGTGTGTGTGTGTGGGTTTCAAGGGTCTTTTGCGTGGTAGCTCTACCATTTCAGATCTAATTAGATCTTTCTCCCCACATACTAATTAGCTGTAATTGACAGTGTGCGGCTCTCTGCAGAGACCAGAGTTTGGAGAACTTTTCATCTCGCAGATTGAGATCAGAGTTCTGTTCGTCTCTCCTCTGCGGGCGCAACATGAATACCAATTCTGCATTTTTTTTTTTTTTCCTTTACATGTAAAATGCAAGATATGAAGACGAGATCACTTCAAAGACATTGGATTGAACATCCATTTTTAGGAAGAGTCAGTCAAGATCGCATCTGAAAAGTACAGAGGATCCGGTCTGTAAAAGTGCTTCAAGTGTTTCATCATTTTGTCGTCCGTTGACTTAATTCGCCTAACTCTCCTTTCAAAAATATCAGAATTTCTCTTCATTTTCAATCATTTTGTCAGAGTAGATATCACAGTTTTCAAATGGAGGATATAGCTCTGTCACTGCCTCAGGTTTTAAAACAGGACTTGGCAAACATTTACTTTAGTTGTCTACTGTCAATCTCTCCATGCCTTCCATTAGCTGTTTTTGAGAACTTGAGGTTAAAGGAATAGTTCACCCAAAAATGAAAATTCTGTCATCATCTCCTCCACCCTCATGCCAGTTGAAACACAGGTGAAGTTTGTCCATATAACACACAGGGAGGCTGCAGCACAACTCCATAGCAGTGTGCATAGCAGAATTTTCATTTTTGGGTGAATTATTCCTTTAAAGAATGATTGCTCTTTGGTGTGTTGGTTGTGGTTAAGGTAAGCTACCAATAATAAGGACGGTCAAAGCTAGAGTGCCTATTCCCTCGAGAGACAAAATTCAATGAAATGCAATTGTAACACTTCCAATATGAGGGCAGCAGGTTGAACCAAGGTTATTATAGTTTTGCATTTTTCATTAGTTTTTATGTTTATTTCGTTTTGACTTTTTGTTTTCAATTTCAGTTTAGTTTTAGTTAGTTTTTAAAGCAGGTTTGCTAGTTTAGTTTTTATTTTTTGAAAATGCTTAGTTTTAGTTTAGTTTTATTAGTTTCAGTGTTAGTTTTAGTCTTTTTTGTAATATGGGGTATTTGTCAGGGGTGAGATTGAAAAATTAAAAATACTAGGCTTATGTATGAAATAAACTGACAAAGACGAAAAACTAAAGACATTTTCTCTATAATTTTAGTTTATTTTAATTAGTTTTGTAAACACACAATACAGTTTCAGTAAGTTATTGTTTTTTTGTAAACCCTCGTTTTTATTTTTATTTCAGTTAACGAAAATGTTTTTTCACACCTAGTTTTCATTATTTCGTTAGTTTTCGTTAACGATAATAACCTTGGGTTGAACAGAGTGTTTCTTCACAGGTCACAGGTTCGATCCCCCACGACCTCGAGCGTCGGCCCTTCTCATGAAAGTGAACAGAGAAGTTTCTTTACAGTTTCAGATGGACTGTGAGCTTCACGTCTGATTAATTAAGACACAGTTAATTTTCCCACCTGTTAACCGGCTCTGTACTGCAGGCCGCAGTGCTGCCGCAGTTGCTGCAATGAATCTTGGGGCTTTCCTGTCATTCTCATCGGCAGTGGTGGAAGAAGTACTCAGATCTTTTACTTCAGTAAAAGTAGAAATACCACAGTATAAAAATACTCTGTTACAAGTAAAAGTCCTGCATTCAAAATGTTACTTCAGTAAAAATACAAAAGTATTAGCATCAAAATGTACTTAAACCAACAAAAGTAAAAGTACTCATTATGCAGAATGGCCCATTTCAGAATAATACAGTATATATTATATTATTGAATTATAATTATTGATGCATTACTGTGTAAGCATCACTTTAATGTTGCAGCTGGAAAAGGTGGGGCTGATTTCCACTACTCTATATACTGCTGGGTAGCTTACAGTAATCTATAATAATACATCACAATGTATTAGTTGATTATATTTTGCATTAATAATCTGAATCTGCAAAGTAACTAGTAACTTAAGTTATCAAATAAAGTAGTAGAAGTATAAAGTAGCATCAAATGGAAATACTCAAGTAAAGAACAAGTACCTCACAATTGTACTTAAGTACAGTATTCGAGTAAATGTATTACTTTCCACCTCTGCTCATCGGTCAAGTCTCCACCTGATGCTTCCTCGATATTTCGAGGTTGGCAAGGAAACTTCCAGGTTCTCTATCCGTCCTCCGTCCTGTCGTTCTTTCGTTTTGGAATCGTGCTTCGGCGGTCAGATCTTATGTAAAACGTGTCATCGAGGACGCGAGAACTCACAAGAACTCCTATTGATAATCAGCCGAGGTCTTTAAGTGAAAGAAAAACTGGAGTAAAGTATACAGATACTTGAAAAATCTTACTAAGTGACACTCTCTCCTCCCTAGTGATTGCTTTGAGCTGGGGAAGCGTTAACATCTAGACTAGCTGGGGAAGGACAGCGAGGCACGCGGCCCGCTTATTCACATGCAGAGGACAGGCCGAGAAAAACGTGGGTGGGGGGGAGAGTGAATGAGCAGTGCCCCCAACCCCCCCCCCCCCCCCGCAGCTGACGCCGCTAATTAAGCCGTTTTGGAATTCAACATGCCTCCAGATTTCTGATGGAGCCGGCTTAATTGATGAAGTCGCGGCGGAAAGGTCTGACGTCTGCGCCGAGGCAATTCCACCGACTGTGGATTAATCCTTCATTTTAATGAAGGTTGAATGACAGGGTGACTCACACAACGCACACACACACACACACACTGGGTGACTCATTCACAAACACACACACACACACACACACACACTGTCTTTGGTGCGCCCTCGCTCCACGCACTGTCCCGCTGTGACAGACAATAAGCTGATTTCATGTTAAATGGCTTCTTCGCTTATCCACAGATCTTGGCAGGACAGAGAAGCTCGAATCGCCGCGGCAGGCAGGAAGTATGAGGTATGTGGGCCGAGGTGGGTGGGGGGGTGATGGGGGGGAGTAGAGGGGGGGACCTTTTCCAGCGTGACACACATGAGAAATGAGATTGGCCGGGGCGACTCGGAGCGTTAAGTTTATACAGTCTCTGACAGGTTTGTTCACTTGTTTAAAGGGACGGGGATTTCATAACTCATAATGTGTCGAGATTAAAGTGGTAATCTGGGAGATCGTTTGTTGTTTTATTCAGTCTCCATCTTTGTCCCTCAGCCTCACTGCTGGGGGTGTTTCTGCACTGCTCTCCCCACAGATCACCTGTCAATCAAACAGTGTGGGCGGAGCTTAGATTGTCTGTTGCTGTGGTTTGAGTTTCTCTTTTCTTTGTCTGTTCAGTCATGGTGGCTATCGCTGCCCATGCTAACTACCCAGTTCTTCTTCTTCTGTTGATTCCAAACAAACTGGAAACATAAAAACGCATCACTTCCTGTGCGGCAGAGGATTTTTCCCGGGAAAGAGCTACCAGATACCAGCTGTTTAGAACAGACAGTGGAGAAGCTTTCATCAACTGGATATGGGTTGGATCAGTGTGTTACATCAATAGGAGATACTGAGTAGCAAAATGGATGTTCATTTAAATTAAAATATCAAAATGATTATTACTTTAAATAGATTCGACTTGATTATTAATTGTATGATAAAAAAACTTTTGTTGCTACTGATTCGCAACATGCTTTCATCGTTAAAACTTCATGCAGAGCTAGCAAAAAACCTCATTTTACATTTCATTTTACGCATACATTATCAGCACATAAGTAGAAGAACTTGCGACACTTTTATTGTACCACAATGCATCTGCAGCAGGAGGATGCAGCAGTGTTGTTCTCCACAAGCACAACACCTGCCTCATTCAATGCAAGATATTCTGCTGAATCTGATCCTTAGGAGCCTTGTAGTTGTGCATAAAACAGACTGACACTCGGACATAAAGTAAACATGAGTGCAAAACCACCCTGTGTGCAGTTTCTCACCACTTTGATCCAGCTTGACACACTGCACTGGCAATTTGGCGGACAAGTCATTTATTGATAACCCAAGACAGGCCGAGGTGCATCAAGAATTCAGTCTGTAGAAAGATCACCGCACGCTCGACTGCTATCTTTGCTCGGGTGCTAGAGGCCAAAACACATCAAAGTGGAGGAAGAAAACTTCTGCATGCTTAACTTGCATGGACCTGAGTGTGCAGATAGGTTTTGTTCCTCCACATCAAACTTAAATCAAAGTTAGGGTGTGTTGCCTGCCCGAAGCGCGGCTGCTCAGCTTTTTGTTCGGTTTCATATCGTGTTCCAGTTCCACTTTGATGGGAACATTAGTGCTTCTACTGCAGCAGTTGGGGGTTAAGTGCCTTGCTCAAGGGAAACCTGACGGGAGTTGTGAAGGAAGCAGAGAGCGTCGCTCAGTCACTTTCCCCACCCATGTTTCCTCAGCCGATGCAAGGATTGTGAATCAGGGACTTTATAACCTTGTTTTTCTTGCAGAAGAAAGTCCTAATGTACTGCTGAAAATACCCTGAATGCATAAATGTGTACATTTTACATTTTACATTCACAGGGGCTGGATGGCCGACCTTGAAGATGGCTTTGGAGATGGGTGAGGCAGACAGGGAGGAGGAGGGGGGAGGATTAGAGGCTAGCCTTGGTGGTGGTGTGTGTGTGTGGGGGGGGGGGTGTAGTGGGCCAACCTTGGAAAGGGATGGGGGCTTCATTATTTGCAAACTACAGAATATAATCATATTAGTATGGGTTGATAGCACAACAACACAAACAGAGACGAAGAGGAAAAAAAAAGTTGCGTGAAACAGAAAAACAGACAGAATAAATAAATAATGGTTGTTTGTGAACTTTCATGCCAATAAAGCACATTGAAATAAATTCAAGTTCCACTTTATTGTCATCTCAGCTGCATAAATCTACATAAATACATAATCTATACACCGTGATATGAAATACTGTACCCAAATCTGAAAACTGTCAGAGACCATCTGAAAACTGTCAATTGAATTGAAAGGTAAGGAAGAGGAAGGAAGAACAATGAGACAAATAATGGAAAGAAGACATAAGGAAAGAAGAGAGAAAAGCACAGAAAAAAACAAGGATAGAAGAAAGACAGGAACGGGGAAAAAACATAAGCAAAGGAAGGAATGGAAAAAACGTAAAGGAAAGAAGAAAGAAAGGAACGGAAAAAACGTAAGAGAAGAAGAAAGAAAAACAAGTAAAGAAGACAGAAAGAAAGAAAGAGAAAGACAGAAAGAAACATAAATAAAGAAGAGGGGGGGTGTGAGGTATTGATCGAGACCCAGGGGGAGGAAAGGCGAGGAGGATGACGAACGACAAGTAAAGGAGAGAGAGAGAGGGAGAGAGACGGAGGAGAGCCACACTGCGGGAGACAGGCAGTAATAGCCTGTGTGGGTCCATCTATCCCCAGTTGTCTACAGCTGATTGGATAATGGTGGGCGGTGGGGGGCGGGGTCAATGGCTTTGACCCTTATAATGCAGCAACCGAGTCCAATTTCATCCTGAACTGTAATGACACAACCAGCCAGCCAGGGAATGAATTATAGAGTGTGGGACTATATCGGCTGGGATTGGACAGATTAAGGTGAGGGCACACACACACACACACACACATGTACAGATGAGTGTTATTATTCTATATTATGGTAATGGGGTGATTTCTCATGAGTGTATCTCCCGGCGAAGGTGGAAGAAACAGCAGAGTCGGTGGATTGAGAGAATCGGGCCATTACGCTATGCAGCAAAGTGATATTGGAAAAAATTCCCATCGAATTCCTCATCTGGGCTCGGCTGAGCATGCCTGGGCTGTCTGGACGGCGGTGAGCAAAACAGCAAGGGACAAGAGGTGATTAGCAAAAATACAGCGATGCCGAGACAATGCTTTGGTTCTTCTTCAAGTCGTCCTGGAGAGATAGAACTTCCTCTTTGCCCGTCCTGGAGAGATGGAACTTCCTCTTCACCCGTCCTGGAGAGATGGAACTTCCTCTTCGCCTGTCCTGGAGAGATGGAACTTCCTCTTCGCCCGTCCTGGAGAGATAGAACTTCCTCTTCGCCCCTCCACCCCTTTCCTCTCCTTCTTCACAAGCCTTCTCGTAGTCCTGGACTTCCTTCGCCTGCTCCTTCCTGGATCTCCTTAGGCCGCTGCCACACTGATCCTGTTGCGTCTGTCCGTCTCAGTTCAATTTCCATTCATTTTCACTGAGATCTGTCTGTTGTCCGGACAGGGCTGATGAGGCTCCGTGTGTCAGATCTGTTTTGATGGATGATTCTTGGAGGGATGGATTTGTCACCGTCCGCTTAGCCAATCAGGGACGTTCCTACATTTGTTTTGGATAAAACAGCTACAAACTGGAGACAACGATCGACCGAAACAAAGATAAACCAGAGAAAGCCTGGTGTGACGTTGGGATGGCTGGAGGTTTTCCAGCTCAGTTACTTCTTGAATTTATACTGTAGAGTTTTTTCTTCTGTTTCTTCTTTATGAGCAAAGCTTCCTGTTCCTCTGCCTCGCTGCCATGTTGACGCTCAAAACAAACCAGCGGACACAAATCTATCATCAATAACTCTGTCTGTTTTCTGATGGATCAGTGCGACCGCCGCCCTTTATTTATTCTCGTGAGGTTAGACCCAAATCCACCATTTTACCCCCAACTGCTAGCGCAAAAGAGTTGAAACTAGTTCAGTGCGTCACGTGTCACTTCTCACAAGACGACCAATTGAAATGACAGAAATATATAGTTGCCTGGCAACAAACAGAGCGCCACCCATTACTGCCCCACATCGTTTCTGCCACTTTTTTACAACAATAAAATCATAGCAAATTTCAAGCAGAAAACCCTCCACAGTGTGAACACGGCCTTAGATCTGTTTTGCATTCCTGCCAACGGGCTACAGAAGCACCTTTGCTTGATTCTGATTGGTCGACCGTTTCCTTTGCTTTCCCCGCCCCTTTTGTGTGAAACAGGAAGGGATATTTAACAGCGTTTTTTTTCACTTGTGTATGAAACCCTGGTAGATTTTGGGTTCTCCTCTCCATCCATCCATCCATCCATCTTCTGCTGGTTCTTCTCTTTCACCTCCACTCATCCTCCTCCACTTCCTTCTGCTCCCATCTTCTCCTGCACCCCCTTCTTGGTTCTCCTCTTTCACCTCACCTCCACCTTCTCTTCCTCTACCTTCTTCTCCTCCTCCTCCTTCTCGTCTTTCACCTCTGCCTCCTGTTCCTCACCTTCCTCACGTCTTGTTTTTCTCCTCAAATTTCCTGCTCCTTGTTCCTCTTTCCATCCACCTCCTCCCGGTTCTCCTCTTCCACCTCCACCTTCTCTTACTTGTCTTCCTCTGCTTCCTTCTGCTCCTCCTCCCCATCCACCTCCGCCTGGTTCCTCCTCTTTCACCTCCACCTCCTTCTCTTCATCCTTTTCAAAAACCTCTTACTCCTCAACCTCCTTTTTTCCTTCACCTGCGCCTCCTGCATTTCCCCCGTGGTTCTCCTCACTGTCCACCTCCACTTCCACTTTTCCTCATCCTCCTCTACCTCCTTCTGCTCTTCCTCCCCATCCGCCTCCTGCTGGATCTCCTCTTTCACCTCCACCTCCTCTTCCTCACCTTCTCTTCCTCCTCAACCTCCACCTCGGTCTCCTCATCATCCACCTTGTTTTCCTCCTCAACCTCGCCTCCCTCTGCTCCTCCTCCACCTCCTGCTGGTTCTCTTCACCTTCGCCTCCTTTCCCTCATCCTCCTCCTTCTGCTCCAAGTCCTCTTCCTCACCCTCTTACAGTAAAAAACTCTCTCTTCCTCCACGCCATTCTGCACCTTACCCTTGCTCTCCCATCTCCTCTTCCTCCTCCAAATCCTTTGCCTTCTCCATCTTCGTTGCCTCCTCTACCTCCTCCCTTTTTTCCTCCAGTTCTTCTTCATCATCTTGTCCTCCTCTTCCTACCTCAAGATTTTTTACCTCTACTGTGAGTTTACAGCCAATGTAAAGTCATCTGAGGTCAGGTTTTACTTCACTGTTGCATGCTCGCAAAAAAAAAAGCTTTTTTTTTTTTTGTGTGAGAAAGCACAAAAGATAATAAAATACATAATGTTGCACCTTTATTCACTGAGGCAGAATCCTATTGACATATTGGAAGGTTGAGCAACAGTGGCAGCTATTGTTTAGTAACAGTTTAACTTTATTGATATGCGCAGATTGAAATGAGACAACACGGACAGAAGAGAGAGAAAAGTGTCTCAGGGATGAATTGTACTTTTATTTCCAAAAGTGAGCTGAACAGAGAGAGTGAAAAAAGAAAATGAAACAACTGCGTCCTTGTGTGTGTGTTTTTTTTGTTTTGTTTTTTTTGGGAGGTCCTGAGTTTCTGAGATGCCTTGAAACTCGGCTACACTTTGAAAACCGCATTGTTATCGTGTGTGCAAAGGCTTCAGTACAAAAAAAAAAAAAATCCAATTACATTCCCACCACAAGGACGCTCTCCTGTGTTCTCTCGGTCCAATTTGTTACGTCCCGGCACTGTTTCTCAGCTACTTGCCTTCTTGTTTGCAGTTTTGTCTTTGCACTTTCTATTCGTGTCAAGTCTGGAGAAGAGAGAAGAAAGGGACGGAAAATACTGAAGGCTTTTACCAATCCACAGCATCTGGTGTAACTATCCTTCACGCTATTA
This sequence comes from Centroberyx affinis, assembly GCF_046629955.1. NCBI lineage: Eukaryota > Metazoa > Chordata > Actinopteri > Beryciformes > Berycidae > Centroberyx > Centroberyx affinis. The sequence goes on from NW_027280745.1 coordinate 28,540, forward strand.
AACTAGGGTGAGCATCTACATATAGACACATCTTGGAAGCGCAACAATAAATGTTGACGTCCCGGAACCACACCGGGATCTGTTTTTCATCTATTTTATTTTAAGTGATAAAACACAGTGATAAAGCACAAGATAAATAGGCAAAAAAAAACTAATTTCTGCAGGTGAGATATAAAATTCAGGTGCTGATACAAATCTCAAAAGAAACAAACAAACAAAAAAGGAATCGCAACGATAAAGATGAAATTAATTTAGATAACACAGTAACACTTTACAGTAAGGGTCACTAAGTTAAGGGTTAGTTAATGCTTATAAGCATTAACTAACCCTTAATTAACAGTTAACTAATGTGTAATTTACTAATGGTGTTCACGTTAACTAATGTATTCATTTATACATTATTTAATAGTTTATAAAGATGACTATTAAATAATGTATAAATTAATACCTTAGTTAACATGAACACCATTAGTAAATGATTACCAGACACATTAGTTAACTGTTAATTAAGGGTTAGTCCTTAATTAATCTACCCTTATTGTAAAGTGTTACCAAAAAAACTAATTTCTGCAGGTGAGATATAAAATTCAGGTGTTGATACAAATCTCAAAAGAAGCAAACAAAAAAAAAGGAATTGCAACGATGAAGATGAAATGAATTTAGATAACAGAAACTAAATGACAGCAGAAAACAACGAGGAGGAAGATGATAAAACAAGCTTTGAATTCACGACTCAGAAAGGAGCGGTCGAGTCTGTTTGGGTTTGTTTTGGACACGTTTTTTTACAAGTCCACCTTCCTCCCTGGCAAACACAACAGCCATTGGGAGCCTGTCCATTCTGCTGTGGAGAGGAAGAGGGTTTCTATTCCTGAACTGCACCTCTCTTTTCCCGGGGAGTAGACAAACATGTGATCGCCAAAGTCAAACATATTGTACACCAGGGATTCTCAACCTTTTTCTATATCAAGGACCCCTAATTTAATACACATTACGGCCACCATTTGATGAGATTTTGTCTCTCGGACCCAAATCTGACAATATTATTTATTGTCAGATATAATTTTGTCCAGAACTCCATGACTGTCTGTATTGCAGGTAGAGAGATAACAGAGAAACTATGATCAAAACAGTCTTTCTTCTGCATTCTCTAATTGTGTTAACTTATTGTAAATGAAGTAATGCTGAAGTTTAACTATTCATCAATTTGCTGGGGACCCTCTGGAACCACCTCAAGGACCCCTTGTGGTCCCCGGACCCCACGTTGAGAACCGCCGTTGTAGATGACAATCCACAAATTCACTCTCGTACAAAAAGAAGCAGTTAAAAAGTACGGAAGCCGAGAACGGCCGTGCTTGAAATTATTTTTTTAATGCCGTTATCTCAAGATCACGAGTTAATTATTTTGTTTTCTCGAGATAACGGGTTCATTTATCTTGTTATCTTGAGAAAACAAAAGGCCGATTTCTCGAGATAACGGGATAATTTATCACGAGAAAACGACTTTTGTTTTCTCGAGATCACGGGATGATTATGGAGAACTCGAAAATGAGTGTCTGGTTCATTTGATCACACCTGATTTCAGCCTTCAAGATCACTGTCATGACTGTCAGGGAGGATTCAGAACTGAACAGTAAGTCAAGGTATAAATGTGTAGTTTTTTCCTGTGTAATTTACCTTTTTTTCCCGTGTAATTTATCTTTTTTTATTTCTTTTTTTTTCAGGGAAGGTTTTATTGGGCGCACACGCTGTTTTTCCAGCAGAGCCTTGCTTCACATTCATACAGCCACACACATTCACACCTGGGAGCTTTTCCAGTACAAGAATCTGGGATCAAAATCTGGGATAAAAACAACCTGCACATCATGAAGTCTGGGCAAAACAGCCTCAGTAAGACCAGTGGAGGAACGGGTCTGAAAATCACACTTCTGGCACATAAACGAACACAAACAAAGTCAATACTGACAATATATTAAAAAGAAAAAATAGTCATTCTGCTGAATTGTGGTTAAGTGAATCACTTTATTTGTGTTTATTAAACCTTTCAGTTTTCAGACTGTTCCTCCAGACAATGGCAGTGAATGGAGAGAGAGAAAAAAAAACACAATTCTCCAGTCTCCTCTACCGGAGCAACAGATCACAGAATCACTGATTTTGGTGCAACAAAAGTGCAACAAAATGACATTAAACCAGTGGTTCTCAACGTGGGGTCCGGGGACCACCAGGGGTCCTTGAGGGCATTCCAGGGGGTCCCCAGCAAATTGATGAATTGTTCAACTTCATTCCCTAATCTAGTCCACATTAGAGCCACAGACCCCCCATCTGATGAGATTTTTGTCTCTATATTATTGTTATTGTTAGATATGATTTTGTCCAGAATTCCATGACTTTCCGTATTGTAGGTAAAGAGATAAAAGAGAAACTATGATCAAAACAGTCATTCTTCTACATTCTCTAATTGTGTTAACTTCTTGTAAATGAAATAATGGTGAAGTTTAACAATTCATCAATTTGCTGGGGACCCCCTGGAACCCCCTGAAGGACCCCTGGTGGTCCCCGGACCCCACGTTGAGAACCAATGCTTTAAAGAACCATTCCTGCTCTCCTTTGCTTAGACTTAGACTTAGATTGTGTTTTTGTTTATCTGCCCTTGTATTGCCTCATTTGAAATTGTACAATATATGCTATAGAGGGGTTTGGTTATTTTCCACATTTATGCCATCACCCACCATTCAATAACCAAGAACTAAGAACCTTTTATTATCCCAGAGAACCATATTAAAAGGTTCTTGAAAAGTCAAAAGAACCATTTTCCATTCCAGTTTGCATCTTTATTTTTCTGTGCAGGGCGTCCAGGGACGCTTTGACCGGTCAAATGGCTGTTGACAGACACACTTTCGCAGTTGGCGGGGTCGAACCTGTGACCCTCGGGTGACGGGACGGCCTGTGTGTGTGTGTGTGTGTGTGTGTGTGACTCGGCTACACGGCTCTGTCTTTCCTGGGACAGGGAAGCTCCGGTCTGCCAGGTTATGGAAAACCAGGAAGCAATGTGTCTGGCCATCTGTAATCATGCTCTACTGATCTGGGACGCTGCCCATTGGCTCTCGCTCACACACACACACACACACACACACACACACACACACACACACACACACACACACACACACACACACACAGGGTATGATTCCTCTGCCATCATTACCTTTCCTCTGGGGAACGAGGGAATGACACTTTGCTGGCGGCCATGTCTTTGCTGGCAACATGCGAGTGATGACACACACACACACACACACACACACACACACACACAGAGTGAGACGCAGTACTGCTAATAATTTTGAACAAACACAAATGATGTGTCCATTTTGTTTCTTTCAGTGTTTTAATGAGTGTCAACCTACTAAAATGTCCAGTCACTTCTCTCTCTCTCTCTCTCTCCCTCTCTCTCTCACACACACACACACACACACACACACACGGTGGTTGGCAATGAAGTCATGCATGGATGGTCTGAAATAATCTCTGTGGGAGGAAGAGGAACATTGGGGACATTAACTTGGACATGCACACACACACAAACAGACACACACACACACACATACACACACATAACATCCATTCACACAATCACACACACACACACACACACACACACACACACTGTGTGAACATTGATTTGCTTCACTAAATGATCTGGCAGTTTACAGGCATAGAGTGTAGAGCTTAACTCACTCACACATTCATTCAGTGGCGCACACACACACACACACACACACACACACACACAGATCTCTGTCATTCTGCGTCATCAACAAATGAACAATATTCTCCTCACAGAGAGAATTTGATGCTGGAATAACCCTGACTTCAGATAACACACACACACCTACACACACACACACACACACACACACGTCTATGTTTGTGAGGACCTTCACTGACTACATTCATTCCCCTCACCTTCAAAGAAAAAATCCACTCCATGTTGTCCATGTTGTTGTTTGGTGTATGTTTCTTATTCCTGTGGATAAGTTATATGTTGAAAGGCATTCTGGGAAATGTAGGAAATCAGTAACTGAAGTAGATGAGGCAGGTTGAGGGTGGGTTCAACGTCCTTTTGTGTGTGTATTAAATATCTGTTGTTAGAGGAGGAGACTCGAGTCACATGACTTGGACTCGAATCACAGTTTTAATCACTTGAGACTTGACTTGATGCATGAAGAGAAGACTTGAGACTTGACTTGACTTGGGTTCTGGTGACTTGGGACTTGACTCTGACTTGGGTTCTGGTGACTTGGGACTTGACTCTGACTTGTACTCTGATGACTTGAAAAGGTTTCTAAAGTCTTGACTTGAGATCTTGTGTTTGTGTAAATGACTCAGATTGAAAGTGATGAGATTTGTTCCAGCAGACGACTGAATTTAAATTCTGTTTTCTGAATTTGTATGGAATGATTGAATTTATTGAAGTTGAAACTGATTATAGAAATCAAACTCATGATGCTCTTACCAAGTTTTTCTCCTATTAAAACCATATTGCATTGAAAAGTCCTAGATATTTAGTTTTCTTTAAGATATTAAATTGATACTGGACTCTTGATTTGTTCTGACTTGACTTGCTGTTCTACATTTAGACTTGAGACTTGACATTAATGACATGGACTTGACTTGGGACTTGACTTGGTATCTACATTTAGACTTGGGACTTGACTTGAGACTTGAGCCTCAAGACTTGAGACTGACTTGGGACTCGAGCAAAGTTGACTCGGTCACACCTCTGTTGTATTCTATATCTGTTTTTTTAACAAAAAGTAAAAAAACAAAAAAAAAAAAAGGCCACCTAGGGACAAACATTGCAAATTAGCTATACATGTTATATGTGACATCAGACTATTTTTGTTCAAATGTTCTATGTCTATGTATCTGTCCCTATTCAAATAAACACTGAAATGAAAATAATCCTAATTCTAGAAGTGAAGAAGTGAAAAGCTGCAAAATGTCCTCACTTTGGAGGATTTTTCTCATCTTTCTATCTATATGAAGACATCAGGTCCTCGTAAGTATTGAAATACACACACACACACATACACACAGACACACACACACTGTAAGAAAGAGCAGAGACGTGTTTGTGCTTGAGAACGGTACATCGGTTGTTGGACGTGTAAAGGCCAACCATTTGTGCTTGGTTACAGTTTGTCACACAGTCAATATTTACACAGAATTATACAATGTACAACATTATAGCCATGTTACAGAGCGTATTACATTCATGTTTGATAAAGGTCAAGCAGCATCTGCGTTTTTCTCCCGTCCCACAAACCTCATCAGCACACAGTAGCAGGAAAACACACCAGCGACAGAACCGGGGATCAAAGTAGCAGTTAAAGTCATTTTCTAAACCCCCCCCCAAAAAAAAAAAAAAAAAAAAAAAAATTCAAAAGCAGCTGAAAAAACATGAGGAGCGTTTGATTTGTATTAGATCTGGAGAGGGACGCTTCCGCTTAAGATGCTGCTCGAATCCAGCGCACCTCGGTGTAAGTTCCTTTTTTTTTTTTTTGATTTTCAAGAGTTTCGTTCCGACGTGAGAAGAAACGTGACGCTTATTTATCACAACATGGCTGCTGGCATGAAAACTAAAGCACATTATGGTTTAACTGTTAAAGTTCGGACTGGTTTTAAGACCTTTGCTGACAGAATAGTAAAGTGTTGGGGAGGGCATAGAGTCACCTGTGCTTTTGAAATAATGACCGATGACAAAATTTCAGGTAATAAAAAAATCTCTCCAGAATGGATATACAGCGTTTCCGATTGAAACCCTTCACTGAAAACTATTTTAAAATGTGTTTTTTGTCCTCTCTTTTACGTTCATATTTTAAGTGTCAAGCAAAATCCTTGCAACTTCAACTTCTATATTAATACAATACTGTGCAAAAGCCTTAGGCACCCTAGATTTTTTATATAAATTTCTTAGAAGTCTTAGATGTTTATTTGTTTTCTGCATTAGTGCGTCAGTAGACTGCTGTTTATTGTAAATTTTTGATATTCAGAAACTTTTCATTTCATTAGTTTTGAAAGCATCTCCGCTTTATGGATATCTTTGACATATGTCTAAGACTTTTGCACAGTACTGTATTTATATATATATATATTTTTTTTGGTATACAGTAGAGAAATTTTTGTTTTGTGACTGCGAAAGCAAGCCAAAAAAAATGGCAAATGCGCTAAAAAATGTCAAAAAACATGGAAAAATAGAGGAAAAAATTATGAAAAAACAATTACTTTTTTTATCAAATCTTGAAAAGTTGATTCTTTCTTTGGGACCTACAAGCTTTATTTTTTTGCAGGACACTAGCAATAACTTATCTGTCTATCTTGCAATAACCACAGTCAGTAGTTTCATCACGTACATCCTCAGCGTCCTCCATTAATATTTCGGGGGCATGCATTCATAGGAAAAGAGAGAGAGAGGGAGGACAGGAAGGGGAGGGAGGAGGAGAGAGGCGAGGAGGTGAAAGGAGGACAGAGAGAGAGAGAGAGACGTTCAGCGGGAGGGAAGAGAGAGAGAGAGAGCGAGGACAGCGGGATTGTGGGTAGGGTGGGAGGCGAAAGAGGATCCGACAGAGACGGAGGGATTTAAAGAGGAAGAAGACAAGAGAGGGACGGGGAGGATAAGTCCGAAAAAATGAGGGATTTTATCGGTCTGGTATTTGATCCCCTCTTACAACAGATGTGAGAGTGTGTGTGTGTGTGTGTGTGTGTGTGTTTGATCCTCTCTTACAACAGATATGCATATTCTGTATGTGTATGTGTGTGTGTGTGTGAGAGAGAGCCTCTGTCCTGTTTCTGACCGTTTTTAAACTTTTTTCCAAATTTTTTTTTTCAAAAGCAGCTCCAGTATCAGTTTGCTGCATGTTAATTTGCGGATTGTCTTTTTTTGAGATGAAGCTAATCTATTGACACAGCTCATGCCGGTGGGGAACCGATGGATTTTGGTAATAAAAGTCTGAACAAATAATAAAATTACCTTTGGATAACGGGAATTAAGATAAGGCTGTAACTTTTTCAACACATTTCGTTTGGAAACTGGAAATTAAAACTGCGGGAGGCGAGATCTTGATGTGGAGATCCGCCTGTCCTATCAGCCTGAATCACACAGAGCGGATTTCAATTTCACTTTAGTTTTAATTAGTTTTTAAAGCGGGTTTGCTAGTTTAGTTTAGTTTTTATTTTTTTGAAAATGCTTAGTTTTAGTTTAGTTTTTATTAGTTTCAGTGTTAGTTTTAGTCTTTTTTGGTAATATGGGGTATTTGTCAGGGGCGTGATTCAAAAATTCAAAAAAAACACACAATACAGTTTCAGTTAGTTATCGTTTTTTTTTGTAAAGCCTCGTTTTTACTTTTATTTCAGTTATTTTAGTTTTCGTTAACGATAATAACCTTGGTCCCTGCTAATGAGACTTTCCCCATTTATCCAAATTAAATTCAGGTGTCAGGGTTTGGTCACTGCTGGGAAATCTTCTCCACACAGGAAGTGACAAGTCCAAACTTCAGAGTGAAATCCAGACTGTCTCCTGAACAGCAGCAGAGAAGAAGAAGCAGAGAATCACAGCAGTTCACCCCAGAACTTGAACGGATGAGAACGGTCATTCCCATTCAAATCAATGCTGCTGGACGGTCAGAGCGGCGGCCATTTTGCTGTGAACCATTGGACTAGCTTCTGTATAAAGCGACTCACAGCAAGTCACTGAGCTGAGAGGTTTTACAGCAAGAACCAAAGCAGCTTCTCTGACTCCTTGCTGCCGTGGATTGCTAACATGCTAATGTTGAGTAGAAGAGCCAGAGAGAGAAGTACAGTCTGTGATAAAGCTACGTTAGCCTCGTCGCTAACGTTAGCTTTCAGTTGAGTTTTGACAGTTTGCTAACAGACTCATGTGCTCAGTTCTCAAGTGAGTGTGACAGACTTTACAGCCTTAATGTCCAGACTTGTGTTGTCACCATAGCAACTAACACTTAAAATTCCATAATCGCCATTTTATGATGAACTAGCCAAATTACCAAGGAAAAATGGTGGAAGAGCCGTTCAGGTTCTGTGCACTTTACTGACCTCATCTTCGGAAATCTTAGGATTTCTGGGTATTGAAGTTCAGATTTTTCAAAAAGTGCTGTTTAGAGCCACCAATGTGCGATATTGATAAGAAATAATGAATTCACCTTAAAAAAGGAAGGAGAAGGCTACTATTGAAATTAATTACAATTTAAAATGCTAAAAAAAAAAGCAATCCAACTTTTTGAATTCTAAATTTCAAATGATATTTAAAATACCTCACTACTGCTGTAATTATTATTACTGTGACCATATAGTGATCATTAACCAGGCCGTTGCAGTCCAAAAGCAGCTTAATAAACCTCCTCATCCGACACATGTTTCTGCACATGTTCAGCTGTGTGACTCGGGAGTCTCGGGTCATTCCGGGTGGCTGGATCCTCGGCTCTGACCGGCCGGCGGCTCGCGGCTCGTGGCGGCAGGTGGCCCGGTGGCTACAGAGACCTGCCCGTCAACTAAAGGTCACTGATTCACTCCCAACAGCAGAGCGTGTCCATCAGCAAACACAAGTCACGTTCACATGGCCTGCCATAATCCCACTTGCAGCTTATTTTTTCCTTTTGTGTCATTTTCTTTGCCTTCTTTTAGGGTTTAAGGTTTTTTTTGGGGGGAAGAGACTCCAGATTTTCCAGTTTTCGCGGGCTTTGTTTGTTAGGTTAGTTTATTCTAAGCTTCTTGTAATTTAAAGGGAAGCACCGGGTCTGGCTTCACCCTCCTTTTTGTTCGGTTTGTCTGGACCTCCCGACTCTTATTTTGAAGCTTCGGACATATGGTTGTATGTTGCGTCCTCTTTTTGAGCGAGCCACCATTTTGAGGATAAGACTGTCAGCTAAATGGATGAAATGTCAAATGTAGAGAAATAGTAAAGAAGATCGGTTGAAGAGTTTCATTCTAAAACGAGATAACCCGCCATTTTGAAAATAATGACATGGTACAAAACGATTGCTGGTCATGGAAGTAAAGCAAAATCGGCAAAAACTCACTTTTATACGAAGGCCTGGTCATAGTTTTATTGATTTATTCTTCTATCTATACCCTTTTACCTGTGTTTTATCTTTGTTTTTCTTGTTTTATTTGAACTATTTGCCTCTTTTATTCTAAGTATTTTTGCTTTACTTATCCCTTGTGTTTTTATTGTAATGTATTATTCTTGTCTCTTATTTTTATGTAAAGCACTTTGTAACTTTTGTTTAGAAAAGTGCTAAACAAATAAAGTTATTATTATGAGTTGAAGTTATGAGTCCTCTTAAGACTTTTGCTTCCAACACGGTTCAGTTTTTGAAGAGGGAATCATGTGTGTTTTTGAAATATCGATTGAGGGATTTCAGGAAGCAACATTTTTCCAATATTTTGGAAGGAAAGCCTCCAGTTAAGATCCATATTTCTGGGTTTTCTGGACTCTCTTAAATATCCCGGTTAAACACAGACACCCATCTCTGTTTTGCTTCCAGTTCTGGTTCTAGCGCAGATTGCAGAGCTGAAAATGATTCTATTGGGGACATTAGCATAATAAACCAGTAAACGCTACAATTAGATTTCTTTATGATAAGGGTGGTTAATTAAACGCAGTAATTTAAAACGTAATTAAACGCATGTGTTTTTAATATCGCACTTTGTCTAGCGGAGCTGTAGCGTGGAAAGCGGCTAAACAAACACAGAGGTGGAGTTTTATCATGAAGGGTTTTAACACATCTGTGCGTCCAGATAAGGAGAATTAATGCAATCAAGGCTCCTTCTCAACTCAACCTGTGTTCAAACTCCCCACCCAGTCATATCCCGTCTCTCACATCTTCCTCCCCTGCTTTCATCACCCCCCGACACACACATACACACACACACACACACACACACAAACATTCACAAGAGTAATTTGGGTGATTAAGGAGTTGAAGCTCATTCTCCTCACTGTAAGTCACTCTGGTTAAGAGCGTTCAGGCTAAACGCCTATAATGTAGATGCAAAATGTAAATGAAGCGTTAACTCCTGCACCTGTTGATCATGACAAATCTTTAACACACAGTCCCACTGAAGAATTTGACATTGATTAGTGATTGATTAATGCTTTATAGATGTCCATAGGCTCCATAGGGTTTAAAAGTGAAAGTTAAGAGGATAAGGACCACATGTGAAAAATGTATTTGAGTTCTGAGTTTAAAGTCAGAATTCTAAGAATAAACTCGGAATTCTGAGAATAAAGTCAGAATTCTGACTTTGAACTCAGAATTCTGACTTTAATCTCAGAACTCAAATACATTTTTCACATGTGGCCCTAATCCTCTTCCGTACAGATGACATATTCTGATGACAAGTATATGACAAAAATAAAGCATTATCTTGTAGGCTACATATGGACTCTGGTGCATAAGAGTGGTGCTGAAAAAGAAAGTGAATGCTTGGAAAAGTTTGGCTACATAAATAAAGATTAAAAAATCTACATTTTTTTGAAAAATGCAAAACGCTACATGAAATTCATTTCTCAACACCTAAAACGTACAGATGACTCCACCCTCAAACAGGATATTATTTTGTTGGCAAAGGTATTAAAATAGCCAATAATATATATTTCTAAAATGTGTTTAATTGTGAGCAATGTCACCGTTTTTCCATGTTAACACATCGAAAAGTAACACAAAATGTGTTTTGTGCCACCCAGCCACACATCCCAAATAAAACAAAATATTTATATTGATATGAAACATTTGTGAAGCTGTAACCAGAAAATGTTTGGTATTTTTACTTGACAAATAACTGAAACGATTAATCATTTATTATAAATAGGGCTGGGCAATATATCGATATTATATCAATATCATGATATGAGACTAGATATCGTCTTAGATTTTGGATATCATAATATCGTGATATGGCATAAGTGTCTTTTCCTGGTTTTAAAGGCTGCATTACAGTAAAGTGATGTCATTTTCTGAACTTACCAGACTGTTCTAGCTGTTCTATTATTTGCCTTTACCCACTTAGTCATTATATCCACATTACTGATGATTATTTAGCAAAAATCTCATTGTGTAAATATTTTGTGAAAGCACCAATAGTCATCCCTACAATATTGTCGCAATATCGATATCGAGGTATTTGGTCAAAAATATTGTGATATTTGATTTTGTCCATATTGCCCAGCCCTAATTATATATATATATCGATTAATTTTTCTGTCGATCGACTATTCGATTAACAGACTGATCGTTTCAGTGCTACTTGTCTGTAAGAGAAGACCAACCAGCTGAAAACAGAACTACTTCCTTGTGTGATTTTCACATCACCGGTCTGTACAGAAAGCAGGTTGAGGGGAAAGTCACGGGGGGGGGGGGGGAAGCATTTTGATATTTCAATTGTAAAACTGAAAGCAGCTGTCAGCTGTCAGTGTGACTGGATCCTCCCTCCCCTCCCTGTGGCATGATGGGAAGTCTTTATATAAAAGCTGGGAGCGTTTAACCTGCTGCCAAAATAAAACCAAAACATGAAAAAAGAGAAAAAAAAAAAAACAACACATGTGAACGTCACTTCTGAGCTTTTTCTTTTTTCTTTTTTTTTTCCCCCCCCAAACATTCATCTGTCAGCTTTTAACTTAAGAAGGATTCGCTTCTCTCTCTCTCTCTCTCTCTCTCTCTCTCTCTCTCTCTCTCGCTCTCTCTCTCTCACAGGACCACGCTGACTTTTTTGCCTCATTATTTCACTCAGTGTTTTTTTTCACTCTCTCTCTCTCTCTCATTCCCTTTCACTTTCTCTCTCTCCCTCCATCTTTCAAAAAAACCAAAGCAGTGTCTTTTGACCACACTGTCTTGCCTCTCTTTTTTTCTCTATTTTACTCCCACATCTCTCTCGTCGTCCCCCCTCCACCTCTCCCTCTCTTCTGTCCCTTTCTTTCCCTTGTGACCTACATTTAAAAAAAACAAAAACAAAAAAAAAACAGGCTATAACGTGCAGCTGTCAGAAAAAAAACGCCATCTTTGTTACGTAACAGTATCTTGAGGTTTCATGAAGCTTGCATCATGCGTCGGCGTCGTTCTCTCCCTTTTTTTTTTTTTTTTCTTCTTTTTTTTTTTTCAGCCATCTTGGCTCAAACCGGTCCGTTTCGTAGGAGTCCGTTTCGGCTTCTTTACAGTCTGATGAAATTGTCTTTTCTCCGCATGCTGTTTCCATTTCCCCCCCCACGCTATCCGCTCTCTTTCCCTTCAGCCGGGAAGAGTATTATGCGGACAAGCGGATAGAGAGAACCGTCCCCGAAAGGTCAGCAGGTTCAAATCCCCCCCCCAGAGCGTCCCGGGAAAGAGCAAGACCCTGACCCCTCTCTGTAAAACCCGGCTCCGGATGAGAGCCTTTAAAAATGCCTAAAATGTAAAAGTGGAGATGGAGTTAAAGCCCTATTTTCACAAGATTTTTGCAGTAAGACTGAATCCCGAAGGTCAGCGTATACTCAGCGTTTTAATTTTTTTTTTTTTAATTTTTTAAAGTCTTTTTCTCTCGGTCCGGGAAGTAGTCGGTGTCGAGGGAAGCCATGTTGGGGGGGGGGGGAAAGTGAG